>NC_057389.1:28793071-29001592 GCF_019320065.1 Cervus canadensis | reverse complement strand
AATATGTTGTTGGATACTGTTTGCTAGAATTTTGTTAAGGATTTTTGCATCTATGTTCATCAGTGATATTGGCCTGTAGTTTTCTTTTTTTGTGGCATCTTTGTCTGGTTTTGGAATGAGGGTGATGGTGGCCTCATAGAATGAGTTTGGAAGCTTACCTTCATCTGCAATTTTCTGGAAGAGTTTGAGTAAGATAGGTGTTAGCTCTTCTCTAAATTTTTGGTAGAATTCAGCTGTGAAGCCATCTGGTCCTGGGCTTTTGTTTGCTGGAAGATTTTTTATTACAGTTTTGATTTCCTTGCTTGTGATGGGTCTGTTAAGATCTTCTATTTCTTCCTGGTTCAGTTTTGGAAAGTTATACTTTTCTAAGAATTTGCCCATTTCATCCAAGTTGTCCATTTTATTGGTATAGAGCTGCTGGTAGTAGTCTCTTATGATCCTTTGTATTTCAGTGTTGTCTGTTGTGATCTCTCCATTTTCATTTCTAATTCTGTTAATTTGGTTCTTCTCTCTTTGTTTCTTAATGAGTCTGGCTAATGGTTTGGGTCAATTTTGTTTATTTTTTCAAAACCAGCTTTTTGCTTTGGTTGATTTTTGCTATGGTCTCTTTAAGTTTTCTATTGCATTTATTTTCTGCCTGATTTTTAAGATTTCTTTCCTTTCTGCTAACCCTTGGGGTTCTCTTCATTTCTTCCTTCTCTAATTGCCTTTAGGTGTAGAGTTAGCGTTTTTTATTTGGCTTTTTTCTTGTTTCTGATGTAAGCTGTATGCTATGAAACCTTCCTTAAGCACTGCTTTTACAGTGTCCCATAGGTTTTGGGTTGTTGTGGTTTTCATTTTCATTCATTTCTATACATATTTTGATTTCTTTTTTGATTTCTTCTATGATTTGTTGGTTATTCAGAAGCGTGTTATTTAGCCTCCATATGTTTGAATTTTTAACATTTTTTTTCCTGTAATTGAGATCTAATCCTACTGCACTGTGGTCAGAAAAGATGACTGGAATGATTTTAGTTTTTTTTTAATTTTCCAAGACCAGATTTATGGCCCAGGATGTGATCTATTCTGGAGAAGGTTCTGTGTGCACTTGAGAAAAAGGTGAAGTTGATTGTTTTTGGGTGAAATGTCCTATAGATATCAATTAGGTCTAGCTGGTCCATTGTGTCCTTTAAGGTTTGTGTTTCCTTGTTAATTTTCTGTTTAGTTGATCTATCCATAAGTTTGTGAGTGGGGTATTAAAGTCTCCCACTACTTATTGTGTTACTATTAATTTCTCTTTCATACTCGTTAGTGTTTGCCGTACATATTGCGGTGCTCCTATGTTGGGTGCATATATATTTATAATTGTTATATCTTCTTCTTGGATTGATCCTTTGATCATTATGTAGTGTCCTTCTTTGTCTCTTTTCACAGCTTTTATTTGAAAGTCTATTTTATCTGATATGAGTATTGCGACTCCTGCTTTCTTTTGGTCTCCATTTGCATGAAATATTTTTTTCCAGCCCTTCACTTTTAGTCTGTATGTGTCTCTTGTTTTGAGGTGGGTCTCTTGTAGACAGTATATATGGGGGTCTTGTTTTTGTATCCATTCAGCCAATCTTTGTCTTTTGGTTGGGGCATTCAACCCATTTACACTTAAGGTAATTATTGATAGGTGTGGTCCCGTTGCCGATCTTAGGAGTTTTTGCATTTTAAGCCAAATGACTTTGTAATGGATGAATTTTTTAAAACTTTATTTTGTATTGGGGTGTAGCTGATTAACAAAATGTTGTGATGGTTTTAGGTGGCCACAGCAAAGGAATTCAGCCATACATATACATGTATCCATTCTCTTCCAAACTCCCCTCCCATCCAGGCTGCCACATAACATTGAGCAGAGTTCCATGTGCTATAGAGTAGATCCTTGTTGTTCATGTAGTGGATGGATTTTTTGATAGAAACCAAAAGTGGGGGTGTGTGTGTTTATTTATTTATTTTTTTTCATTTATTTTTATTAGAGGCTAATTACTTTACAATATTGTAGTGGGTGTTTGTATTTTTTAAAAAAATATAAATAATATAAACTTATTGGGAAGGAGAAAGGGGAAGATACAGTTGGTGCCTTCTAAATTTCTAAGGAGGAGAGTCAGTCAAATGCAAAGCAGGAAGATTCCCAGGAAGTGCTGGAACCCTGTGTATCTGTGTAACCCAAGGGAAACCCACAGCCCAGAGGACAGTCTTATCTTTCCTCCACCATCTCCCGGAGCTTGCTCAAACTCATGTCCATTGAGTAGGTAATGCCATCCAGCCATCTCATCCTCTGTCATCCCCTTCTCCTCCCGTCTTCAGTCTTTACCAGCATCAGGGTCTTTTCCAGTGAGTCAGTTCTTCGCATCAAGTAGCCAAAGTATTGGAGTTTTAGCTTCAGCATCAGTCCTTCCAATGAATATTCAGGGTTGATTTCCTTTAGGATTGACTGCAGTCTAAGGGACTGGGAAACATCTTCTTCAACACCACTGTATTGTATTAGGTACATAAATATTAATGAGTGTTATAGCTTCTTCTTATATTGATTTCTTTGTCATTGTATAATGCCCATTTTTTGTCTTTTGTTACTATAGACCTTGTTTCAGTCTGTTTAGTCTGATATAAATATTGCTACCTCCACTCTCTTGTTTTCATTTGTGTGAAATATCTCTTTCTCACCCTCACGTTCAATGTGTGTCTCTTTATCTCTGAAGCAAGTCTTCTGTAGGCAGCAAATAGATGAATCCTTACTTTAAAAATCTCATTAGCCACACTATGTGTTTTGACTGGAGCATTTAGTTCATTGACATTTAAAGCGATTATTGGTAGGTATATACTTACTAGGGCTTCCCAGGTGACTCAGTGGGTTAAGAATCCACCTGCATCGCAGCAGACACAGAAGACTCAAGTTTGATCCCTGGAGGAGGGCATGACAGCTCACTGTGATACTCTTGCCTAGAGAATCCCATGGACAGAGGAGCCTGACGGGCTACAGTCCATAGAATCACAAAGAGTCAGACACTATTGATGCGACTGAGCACACACGCACATGTGCTTATTGTCATTGCTGTTTTGTTAATTGCTTTCTGATTGGTTTTGTAGTTTGTTCTTTTATTATTTTACCTACCTTTGGTTTGATGATTCTTATTTAGTGTTATGCTTGTGTTCCTTTCTCTAATTTTTGTTTATTTATTGTAGGGTTTTGATTTGTGGCTACCTTGGGGTTTATTTATGTTGCTAGGTTTCTTTAGGCCTTCCTGTTTGTCCCATTGGCTTTCTAAGGAGCTCACGGGACTTGTCTTCCTGGTATTGTACTCCAGGGTTGGGGCTCCGAGTATGTGGCTTGACCTGATCACTCCCCAGGAAGGATCCCTTTTCTCTTCTGTGGCCTTTCCCAGGGGCCTAGATCCTGACCTGATGACTGTTCTTCTTTTCCTACCTGATTCTTTGTGATCTTTCTTTTTATTGAAGTATAGTTGATTTTCAGTGTTTCACATGTACAGCAAAGTGATACAGTTTTTTTTTACATCTATCTCTGTATATAGATATATATGTATATCTGTGTGTTTGACTATCTGCCGTTATTAATCCCCACCACCTCTTCCCCTTTGGTAACCATAAATTTGTTTTCTGGGTCTGTGAGTCTATCCTGTTTTGTAATAAGTTCATTTGTATCATTTTTGAAGATTCTCTTTATGGATCTTTCTTGAAGCTTTGGTTGTACGAAGTCTTTTCTGCCAGTCTTTAGTTTATTTTCAGTGAGAATCACTATAAATGTGTTTTTCACATAACATAATCATCAGATATATTGTTAATGATTGAAGGAAACATTAATGGCATTTGAATGTTGTTTTCTGTCACTTCTGTCTTCTGTCTCCTTTCTTCCTGATTCTGAAACAGTGAGTTAAAGAAGGACATTTTGTATAACTGCTTTTTAAAAAAAATAATCAAAGTTTTTTCTTACTCTTTTTTTCATTAATTTTTTATTGGCGTATAGTTGACTTATAGTGTTATACTAATTTCTGCTCTTCAGCAAAGTGAGTCAGTTATACATACATATGTATCTATGCTTTTTTAGATTCTATTCCCATACAGGTCATTTCATAGTATTGAATAGAGTTCCCCGTGCTATGCACTAGGTTCTTAATAGGTTATCTATTCTATGTATGAGTGTGTATATGTCAGTCCTGATCTTCCAGTTTATCCCACCCTCCCCCCTACCCCGTAACGACACGTTTGTTTTCTACATTTGTGACTCAACTTCTGTTTTATAAATAGGATCGTTTGTACTATTTCTTTAGATTCCGCATAAAAATGATATCATATGATATTTGTCTTTGTCTGACTTACGTCACTCAGTATGACTCTCTGGGTTCATTCACATTGCTATAAATGGCGTTATTTTGTTCTTTTTTATGGTGGAGTAACATTTCATTGTATATATATATACTACATCTTCTTTATCCATTCCTCCAGTGATGGACATTTAGGTCGCTTCCACATCTTGGCTATCGTAAATAGTTCTGCAGTGAACATTGGTGTGCATGTATCTTTTGGAATTATTTTCTCTAGATACTTGGCCATGATTGGGATTGCTGGATCATATGGTAGTTCTATTTTTAGTTTTTTAAGGAACCTTCATACTGTTCCCCATAGTGACTGTATCAGTTCACATTCCCACCAACAGTGTAGGAGGATTCCCTTTTCTCCATAACCTCTCCAGCATTTGTCTTCTGTAGACTTTTTTATGGTGGCCATTCTGACTGGTGTGAGGTGGTACCTCATAGTTTTGATTTGTATTTCTCTAACAGTTTTGACCATCTGTTCATGTGCCTGTTGGCTATCTGTATATCTTCTTTGGAGAATGTCTATTTAGGTCTTCTGCCCATTTTTCACTTGTGTTGTTTGTTTTTTGTTATTGAATTGTATGAACTGCTTGTATATTTTGGAAATTAACCCTTATTGGTCACTTTGCAAGTATATTCTCCCATTCTGTGGGTTTTCTTTTTGTTTTGTCGATGGTTTCCTTTGCTGTGCAAAAGCCTTTAAGTTTCACTAGGTCCCATTTGTTTATTTTTGTTTTTATTTTCGTTACTCTAGGAGGTAGATCAGAAAAGATCTTGCTGTGATTTATGTCAGAAAGTATTCTGCCTATATTCTCCTCTAAGAGTTTTATAGTATCCAGTTTTACATTTAGGTCTTTCATCCATTTTGAGTTCATTTTTGTGTGTGGTATTAGAGAATATTCTAATTTAATTCTTTTATATGTAACTATCCGGTTTTCCCAGCACCGCTTATTGAAGAGACTATCTTCTTTGTATACTCTTGCCTCCTTTGTTATAGATTAATAACATAAAACTCTTCACAGTTTGAGTGTCAAGGATAATCGCTTTTTAAACTGTTTTGTGATACAGAATGTTCCTGTTTCTTTTCCTGTCTCTCACTCATCTTCATTGATTGCACTACTCAGCCTTCAAGGCCCCCAAAATGCTACTGCCTCCTTAAAGCCTTCCCCATCTGGCCAGAAATAATTTCTTTCTATTCTAGCACTTTCTCTGTTCCTTTAAAAAAAAAAATTCTCATCATATACTACTTTTTGGTACATGGGTGTAGTGGGAAAGTGCCTAACCTTGATGGGAGAGGTAAATTCAAATCCTACTCTGCTGTTAAGTATGCTGTCATCTCAGATAGGCCACCGTCCTCACTGGGTCTTGATTTCGTCATCTACAAAGTGCAGGGGTTGGGCTGAGTAACTGCTAGCTCTCAGTGGGATGTAAATTGGAAGGCATGTAGATGTCAGAAAGATCTGGACTTTTATCTTGGTATCTTAGCGTGCAGCCTATATTCTCCAGCCTCATTCTCCCCCTTTCTGTTTGAAATGTACCTGGAGTTAAAAGTACAAGAATTTGGCTGAGAGCTTGCCTGGATGGAGCTTTCACTAAGGAGTCTCTTACTGTAACATTCTATTTAAAAAAAATTATTTATTATAATTATTGGTTGTGCTGGGGCTTCATTGCTGTGCGTGAGCTTTCTCTAGTTGTGGCAAGTAGGGGCTTCTCTCTACTGCAGTGCGTGTCCTTCTCATTGTGATGCCTTCTCTTGTTGCAGAGTAACCAGGCTCTTGGGCTCGGGCTCAATAGTTGTGGGGCTCAGTAGTTGTGGCACACAGGCTTAGTTGCTCCACAGCATGTGAGATCTTTCTGGACCAAGGGATCAAACCCATTTTCCCTGTATTGGCAGGTGGATTCTTTACCACTGGACCACCAGGGAAGTCATCTTACTATAATGTGCCATTGATTGATGTTTTCAGGGAATAAAACACTTTGAAACTGTCAAACTTTTCATCAGTCTGTAACTATTATATAAATAGTTCTACCATGATTCTTTTTAAAGGATGGATGTCAATATCTGTACCTGTCAAGGAAGAAGACAGTTTTTGCAGAAAATTAGCTGATATTCAAGTCTTGGAAATTAACATTAGACAACTTTTTTTTTCTCTTCTTTGCATCTCATGACTTCATGGATACTGATTGATCATCACTGTAGTTTATCCAGTGAGGAATCCAAGGATGCTGGCCCAGAGCTAGGGGAGCACTCCTCCTAATTAGCAGTGACTGTGATTTCTTGTCACTGAGTGGAGCTTCCCTTTGAGACATCTGTCAGGATGTTAGCTACTGTAGTAGCTCTGCGTTACTGGGCAAGGTACTCAGCTTCTCCAGGCCTTTCTTCCCATGTTACAGGTGAAGAAAGAAAGGCTTGGAGAAGCTAAGTACAAAGAATTGATTTCTGTATATCAGTTGGCTCTGAAATCAAAAAATTAAAAGCTTTACTATCCTGTATTGAAGGAGAGATGAAGTATTCAAGGAACATGTACATGAAGATGTCGTTCTAAACAACAGCAGTTTCTGTGTAGTTAAGTGTGGAAGAAAAATGTCATTCCTCTTGAAAATAATAGGAAGTACCAGATTTGCTTATCCATTTTTCACTAACTTAACATGCAATTTAAATCCAAAGGAAAGTAACATTTCTATCTGTGTAAGTGCCATCATTTCAGTTTAGTTCTGTTCAGTCGCTCAGTCATGTCTGACTCTTTGCGACCCCATGCACACACATGCTTGTTTTACTTATCAAACTCTTCCAGTAAGTTTCACATTTGACTTTTACATTGTCTAAGGCAAAATAACTTTCATTTACATTCGTTCATTTTTTCTGTTTCAGATACTCTAGAGTGTGTTGCAACTTTTTTCTTCATGTGGCTTAGTTTTAAGAAACAGTGATTTACAAAAATTGTTACAGTGTTTACAATTTTGAAGTAATTTCACATTATTTTTTTTTTTAGTTAAATTTCACAAAATTTGAGTAAGGCCAGGATTTCTATTACTCATTCTTACAGATGAAAAGATGAGATTGTACTTTGTTAATGAAAGTCGTTTCATACTGACAAACCTAGGCAGCATATTAAAAAGCAGAGACACACACTTTGCCGACAAAGGTCTATCTAGTCAAAGCTGTGGTTTTTCCAGTGGTCATGTATGGATGTGAGAGTTGTACGACGAGGAAAGCTGAGCACTGAAGAATTGATGCTTTTGAACTGTGGTGTTGGAGAAGACTCTTGAGAGTCCCTTGGACTTCGAGGAGTCAAACCAGCCCATCCTAGAGGAAATCAGTCCTGAATAGTCATTGGAAGGACTGATGCTGAAGCTGAAAGTTCAATACTTTGTCTACCTGATGCGAAAAACTGACTCATTTGAAAAGACCCTGATGCTGGGAAAGATCAAAGGCAGGAGAAGGGGACGACAGAGGATAAGATGGTTGGATGGCATCACCAACTCGATGGGCATGAGTTTGAGCATGTTTTGGGAGTTGGTGATGGACAGGGAAGCCTGGTGAGCTGCAGTCCATGAGGTCGCAAAGAGTCGGACATGACTGAGCGACTGAACTGAACTGACTCAAAGCCAGAAACCGATTCTGTGTTCTAACTACAAATGCTGTTTTCTGTTTATTTTGCTGTATCACTGTAGATCTTATTTTTGCCCAATTTAGTTTAATTCAGGACATATTGATTGAGTACCTACTGTGGAGTATTTATACTTTATTAAAATATATATATCCTTGTTGAATAGAAAGAAAACATCTTGAGTCAGTATGTGTTTGTCTGCTGCTGCTAAGTCGCTTCAGTCGTGTCTGACTCCGTGCGACCCCATAGACGGCAGCCCACCAGGCTCCGCCATCCCTGGGATTCTCCAGGCAAGAACACTGGAGTGTTTGTCTAGTTGGTAGTAAATACTAGCACTAAAAACCACATTATATTTTACTAAATGAGTGGGCTGTTGAGAATTTTATTGGCATTAGAAATGTTACCTTATGAGTGTCTCTCTGGTTTATTTAGCTCCTATAGCTTTATCTGCCCAGCAGGAGATATCTCACTTCATCTTTTTGATGGGAAGTGGTTGTATGAATTTAATGCTTCAGAGTCACCTGAGGGTTTGATTTGGTTTAGTTTTAAGTGCAGATTCCAGGAATGTCCCTGAAATGTAGATTCCCTGGAGATTCAAGTGTTACCAGTATGATGAAGGAGATTTTTGGACTCTGTAATTAAGAACCCCTGCTTAGGTCTTCTCCTTCTTTAATTGTGTACCTTTGTTTTTTTTGTTTGTTTGTTTTTGTTTTTTACTGAGCTATATGAGCTATTTGTATATTTTGGAAATTTATCCCTTGTCAATCACATCATGTGCAAATATTTTCTTGTATTCTATAGGTTGTCTTTTCATTTTGCTTACAGTTTCCTTTGTTGTGCAAAAGCTTTTAAGTTTCTAGGTCCCATTTGTTTATTTTTGGTTTTATTTTCGTTACTCTAAGAGATGTATCTAAAAAGATATTGCTTCAGTTTATGTCAAAGAATGTTCTGCCTATGTTTCCCTCTAGGAGTTTTGTAGTATTTGGTTCTGCATTTAGATCTTTCACCATTTTGAGTTTATTTTCATATACGGTACTGGACTTCCTGGTGGCTCAGACAGTAAAGGGTCTGCCTACAATGCGGGAGACCTGGCTTCAATCCCTGGGTCTGGAAGATCCCCTGGAGAAGGAAATGGCAACCCACTCCAGTATTCTTGCCTGGAAAATCCCATAGACGGAGGAGCCTGGTAGGCTACAGTCCTTGGGGTCCCAAAGAGTTGGATATGACTGATATGGTATTAGAAAATGTTCCAATTTCAGTCTTTTCAATTGTTTTAAATATAATGGTCCAATTTCCCCAGCACAGCTTATTGAAGAGACTGTCTTTTCTCCATTGTGTATTCTTGCTTCCTTTGTCATAGATTAGTTGACCATAGTAGGTGCATGGGTTTATTTCTGAGCTTCCTACTGTGTTCCATTGATTATGTATCTGTTTTTGGTGCCAGTACCATACTATTTTGATTAC
Organism: Cervus canadensis; assembly: GCF_019320065.1. Lineage (NCBI taxonomy): Eukaryota > Metazoa > Chordata > Mammalia > Artiodactyla > Cervidae > Cervus > Cervus canadensis. The sequence continues at coordinate 28,992,165 of NC_057389.1, read as the reverse complement.
TATAGCTTTGTACTATAATTTAAAGCCAGGTAGCCTGATTCTTCCAGCTCCATTTTTCTTTTTCAAGATTGCTTTGGCTATTTGGAATCTTTAGTATTTCCATAAAATTAAAAAAAAATTTTTGTTCCAGTTCTGTGAAAAATGCAGTTGGTAATTTGATAGGGATTACATTGAATCTATAGACATTTCTCCAAAGAAAACATAGAGATGGCCAACAGGCACATGAAAAAATTCTTGGTCTTGCTAATTATTAGAGAAATACAGATCAAAACTACAATGAGGTATCACCTCACTCCAGTCAGAAGGGCCATCATCAAAAAGTCTACTAATAATAAATGCTGAAGAGGGTGTTGGAAATAAGGGAACCCTCCTACACGGTTGGTGGGATGTAAATTGGCACTGCCAGTATGGGGAACAATATGAGTTCTGTAAAAAACTAAAAAGTAGCATTGCCATATGATCCAGCAATCCCCCTCCTGGGTGTATGTCTGGACAAAGGTATAATTCAGAAAGATAGATGCACCCCAGTGTTCATAGCAGCACTGTTTACATAGCCAAGATGTGGAAGCAACCTAAATGTCCATTGGCAGATGACTGGATAAAGATGTATGTGCACAATGGAATATTACTCAGCCATAGAAAAGAATGAAATAGTGCCATTTGCAGCAATAGGGATGGACCTAGAGATTATCATGCTCAGTGAAGTAAGCCAGATAGAGAAAGAAGAATATCATATGATATTGTTTATATTAGAGTCTAAAACAAAACATACAATTGAACTTGTTTACAAAACAGAAACAGACCTGCAGACATAAAAAGCACATTTATGGTTACCAAAAGGGAAAGGAAGAGGGGATAAATTTGGAGGTTGGGATTAACATTTACATACCACTATATATAAAATAGATGACCAACAAGGACCTACTGTATAGTACAGAGAATCCTAGAAAATATTTAGTGATAACCTGTAAGTGAAAAGAATCTGAAAAAGAATACACACAAACACACATATATCATTGTGTTGTACACCTGAAACGAACACAGCATTGTGAATCAGCTATTTATTGTTGTTTAGTCGCTCCGTTGTGTCTGACTCTTTTGTGACCCCATGGACTGTAGTCCGCCAGACTCCTCTGTCCGTGGGATTTCCCAGGCGAGAATACTGGGAAATACTGCCATTTCGCCCTCCAGGGGATCTTCCCAACTCAGGGATTGAACCCCCATCTCCATGTGTCCTGCGCTGCAGGTGGATTCCTTACCACTGAGCCACTTGGGGAAGCCCTCTACACTTAAAATTTTTTAAAATAAAATATTCTTTAAAAAAGAACCTCTGCAAGTGATTCAGAAACATATCCAGGTTTAGGAGCTACTATTCAGTCTCAATGCTGGACGTTTTACAGAAGGGAAATCAGATTGTGATTTGCTCGAGCTCATAACCATTATAACAATGCCTCCTTTGATTGTGTCGGATTCCCCTCTTATTAACTAATACTTATTAATTAATATGGTTAGTTTTTGCCCTCATGACTGATTAATCTTATCCTTCCTTTGATGGCTTTAATTATTTGTGTTTTTTCGCAGAAAATAGTTAAGAAATAGTAAACTATTTTCCTTTGAATTTCTTGGGACCATCCCCCTGAGTAGACTAGTAGATGTTTTGGGAAATGATTTGCCCAGTCAGCACACTGTGAGTTTCTTTTGATAGGAAAACACCTGTGCCCTTCTTACGTGGCCTGCGTGTGCTTTGTAGGTGGTTCTGGTGATTGTGGTTTCATGTGAGCCCATAAAAGTCTGGCATTCCTGGATTGCTGCCTTGATTCTCAGCATGTTTCCATCGACCCAGAAAGATTGCTCTAGTGGTTTTGTGCTTGGTTATATTTGCAGTTCACTGTCATAGTTGTTATAAATTGACTTTAAATACCATAGTGTGATCTGATTGCAGCTGTTAGTAGAGACGGGTAAACTAGAGAAATCTTTTTCTTTTCTATTATAATAATCTCATTGGTAGAAGAAAGCTGGTTACTTTTCTTGGTAATTACAATCATTTTGCCTTGTCTTAAAGAAATGATACGGTAGAATGTAAAGTGTTTTAAATCTATCAGTAGAGTACAAAGTATTTTAATGTATTGTGATTTTTTAAATTAACATGTGTTTTTCTGATGACACTGTGAAGCTTGTTCATTGCAAATTTAAAATGATAGAAAAGCTCAAAAAGGAAAAAAATTTAGATCATCTATAATTCCACGACCTGAAAGCCATTGTTCTTTAGGTATATGACCTTCCAGGCTTTTAAAAAGTGCACATGTATAGTGGTAAATTATTTGTGATTTCATTCCATTGCTGGGTTAATGTTTATGTTTACTTAAATGTGATACAAATCTACTACTTCACATTTCTTTATACCTTTTAAGTACCATACTATGTATACACAGTTTTCAATATTTGGTAATCATTTTCAGCCTTTTCTCTTCTTAGACTTTAACTTATTTTTCCCTTAGACCATCCTTCTTAAAAATCAGAGTCTTTTGCTATTCAGGAGATTATCTTCCTTTTGTAAAATTTATATAATTTGCAAGAAAAAACAAGCGAGGACACCATTACTATACAGAATTCTGCAAAGTTTTTAGCAAAGTGAAGTGAGTAGAACATCTTCAGTTTCAAAAAGAAGGCAAAATGAACTAATATAAAAGCCCTTCTGTGCAAAACAGAGGGCAAATAGAGTGTGATTTCACTTATCTGAGAAGCTCGAAGAGGTAAATTTGCAGAGACAAGCTGAGTGAAGGGGAGATTGGGGAGTTAGTTGTTAATGAGTTATTTTGAGATCATGAAAAAGTTCTGCCGATGGATAGTAGTGATGACTGGACAGCATTGTGAATGTGCTCAATACCACTGAATTATATGCCTAAAAATGCCACAGTGGTAAATTTTAGTTTTATGTGTGTGTGTATGCATGCTGTTGTTATTTAGTCGCTAAATCGTGTCCACCTCTTTTGCGACACCGTGGACCGTAACCCATCAGATGCCTCTGTCCATGGGATTTCTTGGGCAAGGAGTGGGTTGTCGTTTCCTTCTCCAGGGAACCTTCCCAACCCAGGGACTGAACCTGAGTCTGCTGCATTGGCAGGTGAATTCTTTACCACTGAACTACCTGGAAAGCCATATATATACACATGTAAAATAATATACATTTATATATTATTTTAAAACCACTTAAAATATGTCACAAAATCCTGATGCATATAAATAGTCTTTGCCTCTATTTAGCAATTTTGATATTTAAGCTCCAGTTACTTCCTTTCAATATAAAGAATCTTTTTTCTCCCCTGTTAATTGCAGTATTTCTCTCATGCTAGCATTTTCCTTTCATAAGGCCCAGAGATTGTGTTTTGAATGGACAGAGGCCCACCCATTTGCTATAATTTAGAAACATCTAGAATGTTATTTCAGAATATCAAGACTTCATAAAAACAAACCCTTGTTCATATTTTCATAAAAGTATTCTTGACTTTAGAAACTGATTCAAAAAAAGTAGTAATTTCTTTTCTCCATTAATGCTTTATTAAGCTTTGTTGACCTATATAAGGGTTATAGACGAGGAGGGGGTAGAGGATTAGAAAGATTAGTGAGCCTCCACTCCTAAAAATATCAGAGTGATTTTTTTTTCTTAATCACATATCTGTAACCTGTCTACTCAGAGCAAACTAACTCTGAGCTGAAACCTAAAGAGTGTATTTTCCATTTTTCACTGCATATGAATACAATTACAGGCATAATTGATAACAATGACATATGTTCTGAAATTTCTTAAATCTCTAATATATTTTTACATTTGAAAAAATTCAGAATCATTGTCCCATAGGATGTCTTGTAAATGCTTGTTAGAGTGATAGAAAATTAGAGACTTTTTGTTAAGGATGCTAAACCCTTCCTTGTTTTAAAAACTTATTTTAGGCAGTTTACTGGGATATATACAACAGAGCAGGATAATAAGAAAGTAAAATAGTATTCAAAGATCAAGGAGAAATTAGCATAGAAACATTAGATAAAGTCACAGTTGCTGTTTGCTATTATTTTAAGATGTTATTCAATTGTTTCCTAGTAACCAAGACTAAAAGGAAAATGTGTTTAGTGATAAAATTCTTTGTCCATCAGAATCTTACAAAGTTATTATATTGCTGAAGTTTATGGGAAAAATTAATTTCTTAAGAAGAGGAACCTCTTAAATTTCTTAGGAGAAGTTAATAGAAAATATTTTTATCAATAAACAGTTGCCACAGTGACAAACACATACTTCCCCAATGATCCCAGTGACTATTTAATTGCCAGCATTTCTTCATTGTCTGCTGAGCAGCATTGCTACTTTATCATCAGGTGCTGTGGAAAAATGGAATTGTGAAAGAAAATGTGTTGGCTGCTAATAATGCAGTGGCCTTCAGACTGTTCTACAGGGTGTTAAGATTCCCACAGAGCCCCCTCTGCGTAGGAAAGTGAGCCTCATGGTGCTGGGTTCTTGGCCACATCAGTGTCCCTTTTATCTCATCTGCGAAGTGAGTTTCTTTATAAAATTTCATGTGAACAAAGGATTTAACAGGTAAAAAAATATTTGAAAACCACTGGTCTTATAGTAGAGTTGAGACCATTGTTTAATAAAAATACATCCAAGATCCACCCAAACCTGGCCCAACCTCCTCAAGGACAGAAACCCTGTAATACTGTGAGACATGCTGGTACCGTGGGATTTGTTTCACATGTTTTGATGCCATGTAGGTTTCCCAGGTGGCGCTAGTGGTAAAGAATCCACCTGCCAATGCAGGATGCAAGAGACACAAGTTCGATCCCTGGGTCAGGAAGATCCTTTGGAATGGGAAGTGGCAAGCTGCTCCAGTATTTTTGCCTGGAAAATTCCATGGACAGAGGAGCCTGGAAGGCTACAGTTCATTGGGTCGCAAAGAGTCGGACACGACTGAGCATGCACGCACAGATCAATATATAAAGCCACCCACCTATCTGTCTAGAGATTATATCTAGACTGTTTGTTATGTTTATGGTTTCTGTTTTTACATTCAACTCTTAAATTTGTATAAATTTATTTTAGAATATGATTTGAGTAAGGACACATCTTTGTTGATTTTTTTTTCCTGAAGCAACCAATTAACTACCATCTTTTTCTTTTTTTTTTTTTATTGATTGGTCATTCACTCTTCCCTCCTGATTTGAAATCTCACCTTGTAATATCTTTCCCAAGAGCATGCTACAGTTCCTGCAGTTCCAGTGAAACCGTTCTGTTTCTGTAGTATTTCTAAGAAGTGCTTTATACGTAAACCATTGCATTAAAATATTATCCCATGCTTGCTTGTTATTCTAGTTCTTGAATCAAAGACCACCCCCTCCCAGACATTTGCCCTTATCAGAGCTGTTTCATTGTCAGCCAAATATATGTTCGTTTCATCAGTTCACAGTCAGGAAGAAAATAAAATATCATTAAGTGAGGATCAAACATTAATATTCTGAAGAATTCGGTGTGGTTGCAGAGATAGGAAAGTTTAATCTTCTTGCTTTATGGTAGGGAATTTATTGGTAAAGTGAACTTTGAAATTGAAGTAAATAATAGAATTTGAACTTTGATAAAGTAATCAGAATGCTCCTAAGTTAGCAACATTTCAGAAATTACGTTTTGTGGTTACTGATTTGAAAATGGATAAAATCAGCAGCACTTTGAGTAAACCCGTATCACCTCCATCAGAGATGTAATTAATTATAGTTTCTAAATGCCACTAGAGCAGTTCTCCTAGGGCTCCACCAGTCTTGCGTGGGGGGGATTACACTCTGTCTCCTGCCCACTGCAGGGCTCCAGTCACAGATTGATGAAGCCTTGGTTTCACCAAGAGTTCCTCCAGAAATAAGAGATATATTATCCTGCTGTGGGTCACACGTGAACTTTTGTAGAAAAGCTGAATTGATGAAGGTATTTTGCTGAGAAAATATTAATAGTTACAGCATTTACAAAGCTGGCTAGTGGGTCAGAGTCAATTTTAGGTTTTGCTGCTGACTGAGTTGCCTGGAGTGCATATGCCTAATTTCACCCCCGCCCCCCAGTTTCTTTTGTACATTTTCCGAAATGTGTTCTATAGACCATTATTGTAGACCTTGAAACTCCAGGGGAAGTTTCAAGGGTCCGTGGTTAAATGAGTCTGAAATGCTATGTACTAGAGACGCTGTAAGAAATGCATAATGTATAGTAGAATATTAAAGGCTCTAAGAAGTCTTACAGGAAAGAACTCTTAAATCCTTTGAACCTGTTTCTTGATATCTCTTAAGCACTTCTATTCCATGAAGTCCACTTTAGAAACCTGTATTAGGTGTCTGAGGCTATTAAACTTCTATAATTTTAGTTCAAATAAAAAATAGTTTTATCTTATTTTAGTGTGGTCCTTTAATTTGTAAAATCAGTGTGGAATCTTAAGGAAATACTGGAAAAAGCCTTTGACTGTACAGTATACTATTACTCATGGATTTTAAACACAGCAATACGGACAAGTATTGTTTTGCCCTGTAAATACCAAAACTTTGGTTTGAAATGACTAGTCAGAAAATGGCTTAGTCGGAGGTTCCCCTGCTTTTCAAGAACTCTGTCCAATACGTTGGATTCTCTCCAGAATGTTTCTATAAAGTGCCGTTTGATGTTAGACACAGTTTACATACAACATCTTTTTGGTTTGTTTAATGTAATTTCAGCTGTTTTTGGCTCAAAGGACATAGACTCATGGAAATCTTTTATAATGATTGTTCAGAAAATAATGTCTGGCATCCTAATAATGAAGGAAAATCAAGATATTGTCATTTTGTCTATAGGATGGGGGCTGCGGATAACATATATAAAGGACAGAGTACATTTATGGAAGAACTGACTGACACAGCAGAAATAATAAGAAAAGCAACACCGCAGTCTCTGGTTATCTTGGATGAATTGGGAAGGGGGACGAGCACCCATGATGGAATCGCCATTGCTTATGCTACACTTGAACATTTCATTAGAGATGTAAGTATCTTGCATACCTTTTTTGTACGCTGATTTGTTTCTAAATATTCAACACTATCTTTGTTATAGTTGATCCTATTCCTGCAATTGATCATTCAGATGCTATACATGGAACTCAGGTAGATTGCCACTAAATAATGTTGAGTTCTTTGATATGTCTTCCTTTTTTTAGCTGAAGTAGAATAAACCTGGTCAGTAGGAGAAAGGCCTCCTTGGCAATATTTCCACCTGGAAACTGTATCTTACTATCCTTGGCAAACTAAATTAAGATCAAGGGCCATCTACCTGCACAGATAAAAGATAGTACCATTTTTGCCTTGTGAAATACTTTTTTTCAGCAATATCCTGGAAGATCTCCATATAAGGCCTTTGAGCTGATCTTCTTGAGTCTATTTTAGTAACTTCTCTCCTTCAGTGTGTGTCCTTTTTTTTTTTTTTTCAGAGTTTGTTCCTAAGCATCTCAGTGTACAATTTTACTTATGTCAAACTTTCTATCCCTGTCACTTTCATCAAACTCTCCCCATTACATACTTAGTGATGATATATTTTGTTTTAAGATAAATATTTTCTTTTAAAAAAGAAATTCTGTATTCACAAAAAGGTGTAACTCAGGAACTTTTCTATAATCATTATAGAAACTATATATCATGGATTCAATAAAGTCCTATATCTGCCTCCAAAATGCATTTTTTAAACATTCAGTTAAGAATACTACTTAGCTGTAAAAAAGAATGAAATTTTGCCATTTTAAGCATCGTAGATGGGCGTTACGCTAAGTGAAATAGGTCAGACAGAGAAGGACAAATGCCATAGGATATCACTTTTTATGTAGAATCAAAAAATACAGCACACTAGTGAATATAACAAAAGAGAAGCAGCCTCACAGATACAGAGAACAAACTCTTGGTTACCAGTGGGGAGAGGGAATGGGGAGAGCCGTTATAAGGGTAGGAAGAAAAGGGGATGTTATGGGGTCATATGAAATCATGTGTGTGAAACTTTTGAAAATTGTAACGCTCTATAGAACTTAAAGAATTTTTCATTTAATAAAAAATTATTTCAGATATCCTTTTTTTGGAGCCTTCAGGAGCAAATTATGACAGAGCTGAATTTATCAACTTTGAATTTAATTGTATCTACTCTGTAGCAGTGTATCAGTTACTATGACCACATAACACATTACCCCTAAACTTAGTGGCTTAAAACAGCAATAGTCATTCATGATCTCTTGGTGTGTCTGGAGGTGAGGAAATCGGGAGCGGCTGGCCTGGGTGGTTTGGCTCCGGGCCTCTGCTGAGGTTGCAGTCAAGCTGTCAGCCAGAGCTAGAGGACCCTCTTATAGTGTGGCTCAGTCCCATGGTTGGCAAGTTGGTGAGGCGATTGGCCAGGGCCCTCAATTCCTTACCCTGTGGGCCTCTCCATGGGCTGCTTGAGCATCCTTACAGAGGGGCGTCTGGCTCCCCCCAGAGGGAGGCATTCCAAGAGGCCAAGGTAGAAGCATGAGAGCATTTGGTTTCGCCATCATGTTGTTGAGAACACAGGGCCAGCGCTCTTCAGTGTGGGAAGAGGGTCCTCCAGAGCATGAACAACAAGAAGTGAAGATCGCTGGGGCCACGTTGGAGTCTGTCTGCCAGAAGCAGTTTGTCAAAATTCCAGAGAGTTATTTTAGAACCTTCAGGAAGAAATTATGACAGAATTAAATTTGTCACTTCTGTTTTCATTGCCTCTATAGCAGTTTTTGGATATTATAAATGTTGGTGAAGAAAGTGTTAGTTTTAGGTAAAATTTATCTTGGAGGAAAGTCATTGAAGAGGATTCTTCAGGAACAAGAGTTCCTAACCTTTTTATGGATGAAAATCTATATTTTTCATGATGTCTATTGATTGCTAGAATGGGGAAGAGAGGAGGAACCAGGGAGGCTCTGTGTTGCTGCTGTAAGCTGAGTGTGGCCTTGATGACGGCAGTGGTGTAGCCCAAACCCTTAGATCTTCCAGCTAGAAATGCCTGTCAGCTAAGGCAAGGGGCTCCAGGGAGCCAGCTGCTCCTAAGATACTTCAGGACAGATTTTAAGAGCAACTTGTCAAAGAAACCCTGCCTTAATAAGTTTATTTGTACTTGTTTTTAGACAGAAGACATATGTTCTGACTTTTAATAAGGCAAATGGCAGATGAATCAAAACTGGAGTTCTTTAATTTGATTACCCTTTTCTGCTAATTTTAGACCAAGATTTGATGTTAACTTACCCTAAAACAAGGATTTCTAGAACACATAGAACGTGTGCTTTAAAACAATGCTAATTAAGTAATCCACAAGTCCATACTGATAGTAACAACACAAAAGTAAATTTTAAAATGGTGAGGGTAGGGTGGGAAGAAGGGAAAGCTCTACATTACAAAATGCCAGCTAATAAATAGAGAAGGCTGTTTTCTAAATTGACACTTATCAACTGTGACAATAATGACTGATTCCAGCAGTGATGATCAATAGATGGTAAGATTGTTGGAGAAAATGATATTCACACAGTTTCAAAGTGTCACCCCACAAGTTATTTATTAATTAAGAAGAAAGGTGTCAGTACAGTGAAGAATAGGCGCACACTTAAACCAAATAATCAGATTTAGCACCCCCAATAATAGATAAGATTGACACCATATGCCTCTTCATGTGATATATTGGAAAGATTATGTCACCTACATGTATATGTAATATTCCTGGCATTAAATTTTGATATGAATTTAATCAGGAGAAAACAATCAGGTGAATTCAAATTGAGAGAGATCATGCAAAACAACTATCTTGGATACTTCAAAAATTTTAAAGACATAAAAGTAAAAAAAAGAGAAATCTGGATAAGTCTTCTAGATTAATGGGGACTAAATGTGACCAGGTGTACTACATGAGTCTTGATTCTTTTTTTTTAATATAAAGAGGTTTCTAGGGACTTCCCTGGTGATCCAGTGGCTGAGACTTCCAATACAGGGGGCCTGGGTTCAATCCATGGTTCGGGAACTAGATACCACATGCCGCAACTAAGACCCAGCACAGCCAAATAAATAAATATATTTAAAAAAAAAAGAAATTTCTAAAGAACATTATTGGGACAGTAAGAGAAATTCACAGACTACATAATTAGTAAATAATGATAGTGAAAGTGTTAGTCACTTTAGTTGTGTCTGATTGTTTGTGACCCCATGAACTGTAGCCCACCAGGCTCCTCTGTCCATGGAATTCTTCAGGCAAGAATACTGGAGTGGGTTGCCATACCCTTCTCCCCGGCATCTTTCCGACACAGGGATTCTACCTGGGTCTCCTACATTACAGGCAGATTCTTTACCCTTTGAGCCACCAGAGAAGCCCAAATAGTGATATATCAATGTTAAACTTCTTGAGCATAATAACTTTATTCCGGTTATGGAGGAGAATGTTTTTGTTCTCAGAAGATAGAATCTTAAGTATCTAAGGATAAAGTTTCATGATGTCTGCAGTTCTTAAATGGTTCAGGAAAAAAAACATGTGTGTTCATGTGTGTGTGTCTAGAGGAGGAAGGAAGGAAGGAAGGGGAAATACAGCAAAATATTAACAAATGGCTGTCTAGATAAAGAATATATGAATGTTCATTGTACTTTTCCTGCAGCTTTTATGAAGGTTTGAAATTTTTTGAAATAAAGTTGGAGAAAATTTTAAATTTAAAAATAAAATAACCTTCATTATGTCTCACTGCTTTAGGTGAAATCCTTAACCCTGTTTGTTACCCATTATCCACCAGTTTGTGAGCTAGAAAAAAGTTACTCACAACAGGTGGGGAATTATCACATGGGATTTTTGGTCAACGAGGATGAAAGCAAACAGGATGCAGGTATGAATTGTTCTTGCAGTAAGTACAAGTTTCATTCTGTTGGTTTTTGTGATGAGTAACTCAAAGTTCATAGGAACATGAAGTTACTGCTTATTAATAATAAAAGCTGCGAATGTTGATCGTAGTTGACATTTGTCCAACATCATTTTCTCTAAGCTTAAGGTCAAACAGAGTTTGCATTTCTCCTCGCCATCTCTGAGTCCTTCTCTAGCCCTCTTTATCTCATTTTTTTTCAAGAAGAAGGTGGCGTGAGGGGGAACATTTAGATTTTATTCCTAGGTCCATCTCAGGAAAGATGCCTTAACAGTCAAGTATATTAGTCATCTTTGAAAAATACCCAATATATTTCCCAAAATATGATTTAACATGAATTACTTACTAAGAGCAATATTTTATACTTGCTGTTCAGTCAGTCAGTTGTGTCTGACTCTTTATGACCCCATGGACTGCAGCACACAAGGCTTCCCTGTCCTTCACCATCTCCTGGTGTTTGCTCAAACTCGTGTCCATTGAGTCGACGATGCCATCCAACCATCTCACCCTCTTTTGCCCACTTCTCATTTTGTCCTCAATCTTTCTCAGCATCAGGGTCTTTTCCAATGAGTGGGCTCTTCGCATCATGTGGCCAAATTATTGGAGCTTCAGCTTTAGCATCAGTCCTTCCAATGAATATTCAGGGTTGGTTTCCTTTAGGATTGACTAGTTTGATCTCCTTGCTGTCCAAGGGACTCTCAGGAGTCTTCTGCAGCACCACAGTTTGAAAGCATCAGTTCTTCAGCACTCAGTCTTCTTTATAGCCCCAACTCTCACATCCATGCATAACTACTGGAAAAACCATAGTTGTGACTATACGGACCTTTGTCGGCAAAGTGCTATCCCTAATATTCTATACTGGACATATGTTTTATCTTAATTTGACAAGGAAAGTGAATCTCAGGTAAATTGGGTCCCCCATGTCAGGCACCTTGGGTGGGAGCTGACTTGAACCTAGAATCCATGCCCTCTGCCTGCAGGTTCTTTTCATCTCTGTTAGAACTGCTATGTGAGAGTTACAGTATTTTTTTCTTAGCCTTCCACTTACTACTCATGTCACAGCAATGAAACATTTCATGAAAAAAGAACGTCATTAGCCAATAAAAAAATTCAAGTGCTGTTAGTAATGTAGTAGATTTTAGCATTTTTCCCCATGCTCAGTAGTAATTTTTTTTAAGCCACCAGCCTGTGGGCCAGTGATGGTTTATACAGTTGGTGTGCTACAATGGAAAATCCATTATCCAAGATACTTCGTAGTCCAGATTTTATTTTGGAAAAGTAATGAGTAAGGATGGGCCTGAAAAAGAAATCAGGCAACTGGCCCAAATAAAACAAAGCAGTGGACCTGAGATAAATATAATGTTAAGCAATCCTTGCCTTTCACCACCATGCAATCCTAAAAACACACCATAAATTCTCTCATGGAAACAGTTTCACATCTATTCATCTGCATCCAAAGTGACAGGAGGAGCTTATAAGCTAAAACTCCATGGGATAAACAAAACAGATTTCACCAACAGGAGAGGGTCAGTGGTAAGCGTGTGATGTGAACTAACTGCTAACCCAGACCCTTACATCTTAAGTGTTTTGACTTTTTAGTCTATTGATTTAAATTTTTATTCATGAATAGAATTTTAGGAAAACTAAAGAATGCTAAAGACTTGTGCTAACAGCAGTGGTCCCCTCTTCCATTCTTTTCCTCCACGGCCCCTCCTCCCTCCAATCCCAAGGCAACTGTTTTTGGCTCTTTCATCCGTCTCTTCCCTGGTTCTAAATACTGTGCTTATTTTTCTTTCTCTTGGTTCACCAACCTGACAATGTTACTGACTGCTTGTGTTAAACGAGGGTCTTCAGTCCTCCCTTTGCCTTTCCTCCTAGTGTAATAGTTTCACATTTTTCTTATTTCATTCTCATTCATTGTGTTCACTGTTATTGCCAGTAGGTATTGCTTACTCATGAGGCACATATGGAGACAAGTATGTTTTCTTTCTTTTACAACTTTTTTCTCCAAGGTCATAGTTAATTGTTTTTATTCTTTCATTTCATTGTTTTGAGTCTCTTGTTGAATCTATCCTCTCTAGACAGTTTTCACATGAGTTTTTCTTACTGGGGTTGTTCCTCCTGGAGCCCTATGTCTTTCTGCTCATCTGAACTGGTTTCTCCCTAGACCTCAGCTGTTGTCCTGAGACCTGCCTTGCTGTCATTCTGGGATGTCTCTTAACCTGTCTTCTGTTCATTTGCTTGCAAGTAACAGAATGCTTGGACTCACTCTGGCTCAGACAATGAGGATAAATATAATCTTGTGTTACGGGAACTTCAGGAAGGGTGGGCTTCAGGTTCTCTTCTTTGCAGTTCTCCAGGCTTTGTCTTCCTGCTCTGCTAACTTCATCATCACACTAGTAGCAAGATGGCTGCAGTTCTTTTGGACATCACATCCAGAATTGATAATGTCCAAAGGAAGAAAAAGGACGAGCATTTCCTGTGACTCTTTCTTAGGAGCAGCGGAACTTTTCTTAGATGCCCACTAGCATCTCATCAATGTCCAGTCTTATTTTCAGAATTGATTCACATGCTCATTCTTTTTTTTTAATTAATTTTTTTTGGAATATGGTGGCTCAGTGATAAAGAATCCGCCTGCAATGCAGGAAATGGAGGAGATGCAGGTTCCATCCCTGGGTCTGGAAGATCTCCTGCAGGAGGAAATGGCAACCTACTCCAGAATTCTTGCCTGGAGAAATCCCATGGACATGGGAAGTCCCATGGACAGAGGAGCCTGGTGGGCTTCAGTCTATGAGGTCACGAAAGAGTTGGACACAAGGACTTAGTGACTAAACAACCACAGTAGTTGCTTCTACAGTGTTGTGATAGTTTCTGCTGCACAGCAAAGTGAATCAGTGTCCATGCTCATTCGTAAACCACTTTCTAGACGTGAGAATGGCAAGGATAACTTTGAACAGCCTAGACTAACTGGAATCAACATTTGGAAGTAGACATAAGGACACCATCCCCTGAGTTAAATGGTCAGGGAGTTAGTTCAGTTCAGTTCAGACGCTCAGTCGTGTCCGACCCTTTGCGATCCCATGGACTGCAGCATGCCAGGTCTCCCTGTCCATCACCAACTCCTGGAGTTTACTCAAACTCATGTCTATCGATTCGGTGATGCCATCCAACCATCTCATCCTCTGTCGTCCCCTTCTCCTCCTGCCTTCAATCTTTCCCAGCATCAGAGTCTTTTCAAATGAGTCAGCTCTTTGCATCAGGTGGCCAAAGTACTGGAGTTTCAGCTTCAGCATCAGTCCTTCCAATGAATATTCAGGACTGATTTCCTTTAGGATGGACTGGTTGGATCTCCTTGAAGTCCAAGGGACTCTTAAGAGTCTTCTCTGAAACCATAGTTCAAAAGCATCAATTCTTTGGTGCTCAGTTTTCTTTATAGTCCAACTCTCACATCCATACATGACTACTGGAAAAACCATAGCTTTGACTGGATGGACCTTTGCTGTTAATGTCTCTGCTTTTTAATATGCTGTCTAGGTTGGTCATAACTTTTTTTCCAAGGAGCAAGTGTCTTTTCATTTCAAGGCTGCAGTCACCATCTGCAGTGATTTTGGAGCCCAGAAAATAGTCTGTCACTGTTTCACTGTTTCCCCATCTATTTGCCATGAAGTGATGGGACCAGATGCCATGATCTTAGTTTTCTGAATGTTGAGTTTTAAGCCAACTTTTCCACTCTCCTCTTTCACTTTCATCAAGAGGCTCTTTAGTTCTTCATCGTTCTCTGCCATAAGGGTGGTGTCATCTGCATATCTGAGGTTATTGATAATTCTCCCAACAATATTGATTGCAGCTTGTGCTTCATCCAGTCCAGCGTTTCTCAGGGAATTAATCCCTTTATAAATCAGGGTTTTCTTAGAAGTGTAATAGATTTTGGAGAAGCTGCTAATAATATCAATTAAAGGAGATAAAATTTTTAAGACTCTGCATGAATGGAAATGTCTCCATTGTACCTTCACACTGGATTTGTAGTTTAGCTAGGGCTAGAATTTTAGGTTGAGAGTCATTTTCTCTCAGAAACTTGAAGCATTGCTCCATTGCCTGCTCATGTCCAGTGTTACCCCTGACTGTATCTAGGCTTCATCCTTTGCCGCTGACCTAATCCCTTTTCTGTCTAAATTAGAGTCGATTGGTCATCAGTAAATTCCCCAAAGGCCTTTTGGGTGACTTTCAAGACTCTATGTTTATCTCTTTCCCTTGGGGTGGTAGATAAATCAGTGGACCAGAGGTGACAAACCTGTGTTTTAGTGTCTTCCAGTCCATAAGATCTTGGACAAGTCACCTGATCTCATCCGTGTCTAATAAATTTTAGGAATCCCTCCTGAAAGTGAACTTCAGAAACTATTTGATCAGCACACATCTGTTTAATAACCGCCTGGAGAAGTTTTGCTTTAAGACAGTTGTGCTAAGTTTCCCTGTAACAAGGAGAAACTTGAATGATTGCTTTCACTGACTCTAAGCAGTGTCAGATAACCTTTTCAATAATATCCATTTAAGAAATGATCATAGCTTATAAGGAGAGTCCTCACCATGAGCTTTTATTTGAGGCCTAAAGACATGGGTTGTGTTTACCATCTGCTCTCTGACCTGGCTCTTTCTGCCTCCACCTTTCCATCTTATACACAGACACACACATATACACGCCCTGTCCTCTCTTTCTCTGTCCCTTCTCCCATTTCTTCCCTCTCCTTCCCATGGAAGAGTGGTGAAAGATAGTCTCGAGGTAGAACCTAACTATAATACAGCTCCTTCAGGTGATTATGGAAGAGTGGTCACATTATTTACCTTGATGCTGCTCTAAGAACTACCATGCTGTGTGCTAAAGTCACTTCAGTCGTGTCTGACTATTTGTGACCCCATGGACTGTAGCCTGCCAGGCTCCTCTGTCCATGGGATTCTCCAGGCAAGAACATTGGAGTGTGTCGCCGTTTCCTCCTCCAGGGGATCTTCCCATCAGGGGTCAAACCTACATCTCTTATGTCTCTTGCATTGGCAGGCAGGTTCTTTACCACTAGGGCCACCAAGAACTTCCATAATCATTGCTAAAGTAGAGACTACATATGATGATAAATTCAGCAGTTGTTTGTCCTGAGATGTGTTAATGAGTCTTTTGGGGCAACAGATATAATTTAGCTATATTTTATATTTAAGAAGCATCTTTAGCTAGCTATATTATATATACTACATATTATATATATTATGTGTATATAAAGCAAAAGAAAAAAGCTGTCAGCAAAGCAGTGTTTAAATGAGGGGAGTTTGTGGCATTTAGCAGGCTTTCCATTTTTTTTTTATAAAAAATTTTTTATTAAAGCACAACATGCTTAGAGAAAAATATGCTAATAACTACATAGTTGAATATGCACAGAGTGATACAGCAACCTCCCAGATCGACAAATATAATCCTATGTACATTTCAAAAGCCAGCCTGTGCCCCTTCTGAGGCACAAACCCCCTCTTCTTCCCTCAAATGGACTTTAAAACCATAGGTTACTTTTGTCTATTTGTGTTTTTTTGTTTTCTTTAAATTTAGTTATTTTAATTGGAGTCTAATTACTATACAATATTGTAGCAGGCTTTCAGTAAAGGGTGGATGGATAGATGGGTGGATAATGAATGGGCAGATGGACTGACAAATGAATTAATCTCATTTTTAGAAAGGTCATTGTAAAGTCTGGATTATAGAGGTGAGGCTGGAGGTGAAAACATCAGTTAGGACTAATCCAGTTGAAGTGATAAAGTCTGTATTTGTCTTTTTTTTTTTTTTTCATATTATTATTTTTTTTTATTAGTTGGAGGCTAATTACTTCACAACATTTCAGTGGGTTTTGTCATACATTGATATGAATCAGCCATAGATTTACATGTATTCCCAATCCCGATCCCCCCTCCCACCTCCCTCTCCACCCGATTCCTCTGGGTCTTCCCAGTGCACCAGGCCCGAGCACTTGTCTCATGCATCCCACCTGGGCTGGTGATCTGTTTCACCATAGATAGTATACATGCTGTTCTTTTGAAACATCCCACCCTCACCTTCTCCCACAGAGTTCAAAAGTCTGTTCTGTATTTCTGTGTCTCTTTTTCTGTTTTGCATATAGGGTTATCGTTACCATCTTTCTAAATTCCATATATATGTGTTAGTATGCTGTAATGTTCTTTATCTTTCTGGCTTACTTCACTCTGTATAATGGGCTCCAGTTTCATCCATCTCATTAGGACTGATTCAAATGAATTCTTTTTAACGGCTGAGTAATATTCCATGGTGTATATGTACCACAGCTTCCTTATCCATTCATCTGCTGATGGGCATCTAGGTTGCTTCCATGTCCTGGCTATTATAAAATGAAGAAAGTTCACTTTTTTGATACCCCACTGCTGTTCACTT
This sequence comes from Cervus canadensis, assembly GCF_019320065.1. NCBI lineage: Eukaryota > Metazoa > Chordata > Mammalia > Artiodactyla > Cervidae > Cervus > Cervus canadensis. Next base: position 28,974,798 of record NC_057389.1, on the reverse strand, counting down.
CGCTTTGGGTCTTGGGAGCAATTGAAGGGTAACAAAAAACTATCCAGGTTAGCAAGCACTGGTTTCTACATGCTTCCTTCCTAGTCTTTTCCCACCCACTTCGTCACCTGTTCTTTGTGTTCCTTTAGTTTTCTTTGGAGGTAAAGGATATTCTTGGTGCTTTGCAATGTGAGTTTTGGTCTATGTATTCTGAGAGTGTCAGCATTCTTTTCACCTCCCACCTCTAGCACCCACCCTTAGAGAGGTATTATTGTCTGTTGCTGAATTCTTAGAGGAGATTAAAGAAATTTCCATTATCCTTTTTTCTCTGTTGTGTTCAGCCTTTGGGCTTTTTAGCTTTTAGCTGATGAAAGAGTAAAGCTTACACATTTATCAAATGAAATAATGTTGTGAGAAAAGCTCCTGATAAACTTATAATAAGTATACTAGGGTTTCAGAAGTCACTGTGAATCTGGTCGTCTTGGCCATTTTAGCAGTAGAGTGCAATTACGTTGAAGTTTGTAATAAAAGCTGCATAATCCTGAACTGCTTTAGATTTATCGAAGATTATACTGTATGCAGCTGTTGGGGAGGAAGAATTTGTTCTTGGTTCTTTGGCTGATCTAATAACCACATTAATATAAGGCAGATTAACTGGAGAAAAGCAAATTTAATTATGTACCTACAGGGGCCCCAGAAGAATATGAGGGCCAGTGAGGCAGTTGAGGCTTCTCTACCGTCCTGAGCTAAGGAATGGGATAGGAGACTGGGGCTTCAAAGAGGAGGAGGGTAATTGATGGGAAAATGGGAAAAACAGATATTTGGTAATTAGATTGCTTGTCTTGCCATATGCATAGGTCATTCTGATAAAAGTTCTCTCTGGTAATAGTCTGTCTCCGAGCCAGCACCCCTCTACCCATCTAAATTCTTTTAGGCCATTGAAGGGGGAGATAGAAAGATCTTCCTGAGCCTTTTGGACCTTCACTGTCTTCAGCTCAAGAGAGTCTGCATGCCAATGTGGCACATTCTGAATACCTTCACAGCATTGTCTTTGTATTACTGTACTTCAGTTCAGTTCAGTTGCTCAGTAGTGTCCAACTCTTTGCGACCCCATGAACCACAGCATATCATCACCAACTCCTGGAGTTTACCCAAACTCATGCCCAGTGAGTCGGTGATGCCATCCAACCATCTCATCCTCTGTCGTCCCCTTTTCCTCCTGCCTTCAGTCTTTCCCAGCATCAGGGTCTTTTCCAATGAGTCAGCTCTTCGCATCAGGTGGCCAAAGTATTGGAGTTTCAGCTTCAACATCAGTCCTTCCAATGAACATTGTACTTCATGATATCCCAATTCTTTAAAAGTTTTAGCTTCAAGCATATGTATTAGGTGGTAGACTGGTGCCCTAGGAAACAGATTCTGAAATTTGAGTGTCAAGAGTTTTATTGAGGAATACTTTCACCATCAACACCCGAGCAGGACTGGGCTCTCCTGGGCTGCGTTACAGTTGTAAGACTTCAGCCAACCCTGCAGAGAGCTCGGTCAGGGGTTGGTCCTTCAGAGTCACCTCAGCTTGAGGTGAGAGAACCAGACTTTTATGCCTTTTTTTATCTATTGTTCCATAACAAATTTCCCCCTAAAACATAGCAGCTTAGCACAGCAACTGTTTATTATCTCATAATTCCTGTGGGTCAGGAACCCAAGCTGAATACCTCACAGTCTCTCACAGGCTTCATCCAAGTATTGGCCGGGTAGCAGTCAAGGCTTGACTGGGACAACCCACTTCCCAGCCCTCTCACATGCTGTTGGCATACCTCAGAATATCCACTTCCAAGATCATTCACACAGCTGTTGGTTGGGCTCCAGACCCTCACTGACTTGTTGACCAGAGCCATTGGTTTCTTTGCATGTGGACCCCTCCATAGGGCAGCCCACAATATGGCCACTGGCTCCCTTTAGAGCAAACAGGGAAGAAAGTGAGAGTGCCCAAGTCAGGCCACAGTCTCCTGTAATCTAATCTCAAAAGTGACAGACCATAATTTTTGTCGTATTCTATTCATTAGAAGCAAGTCCCTTGGTTCAACTCACAGTCAGAGAGGGAGAATCACACAAGGACATGGACGCCAGGAGGCAGGGGATCTTTGGTGGCCATCTTCAAAGCTGCCTACCAACCCCTGTAGCAGCGAGTCCACTGGATACAGGCTGCCCAAGATGGGAGGTGACCTTGGGTGAAACAGCTTTCTTCAGCTGCAGAAGTTCCCAAAGATAGCACACAGCTGAGGGTTGCTCTGATAGTTGGGGCAGTCTGAATGGGATTTGGATGGTACCAAACAGCATCCATGGGCTTTCCAGGTGGCGCTAGTGGTAAAGAACCCACTTGCCAATGCAAGAGACCTGGGGTTCGATCCCTGGAGAAGGGCATGGCAACCCATTCCAGTATTCTTGCCTGGAGAAATCCATGGACAGAGGAGCCGGTGGGCTACAGTCCATAGGGCTGCACAGAGTCGGACATGACTGAGGCAATTTAGCATGCACACATGTGAACAGTATCAACTTTAATATGTATAGCTCTTTTTTAACTAGGATATTTAATAAGCCAGAATTTCTCTGTCTTGTTATTTAAACTGTGCAACATGTATTATTTCCTTATCTGTTTTTGTCGCTTTGTTTCTTGTACTCTTGGAAACATCCTTCACATATGTTACTTTACAGAGTATATTACATACAAGACTGGTGAATACATTCTTTCACTAGAAAACATTAAAAAAAAAAACCAAAACAAAACTGTTTTTAAAGGAGAAATTATATTATACCATGTATCAAAATCACTCTTTTTTGGGTATAGAAGTTCATTTAAAAATTTTCAGCAAGCAGCATACAACTAAATATTTCTTAACTTACAATGAATAATTGTTAAAAAGCATTTTAACTGAGCTAAAAGATAGATCCTAAATGCAAAAGCATTTTCAAAACAGTATTTACCCTTTTTCTATATATGTAATATTGATAAGGTAACAAGAGATTAGGAACAATGGATTTCTTTTTCAGATTACAAATTTTAATTGAATAAAGTTATACAGATTTTTATTTTGTCTTTAATCTTCTAATTTCTTTCAATTTTCAAGCATGGTTTTCTTTATCTCTCTCTTTCTTTTAACTTTATTTTTTAGGTGAAGAAGACCAGGTCCCTGATTCTGTCACATTTCTTTATCAAATAACCAGAGGAATTGCAGCAAGGAGTTATGGACTCAATGTGGCTAAACTAGCAGATGTTCCTGGAGAAATTTTAAAGAAAGCAGCTAGCAAGTCCAAAGAGCTGGAAGGATTAGTAAATATGAAAAGGTCAGAATGATTGTGCTACATTTTTGATATATAATGAACTCTTCCAAGTTGTCCCAGAAAGAGGATTGTCCTGTAAATGAACATCAGATCTTCCTTCAAGCACCTCTTCAAATATTCTGAAACATTCAGTTATGGTAAAATGAAAATGGTTCTTCCCAAAGCCCATGTGAATTCATTTAGGCCTCTGTAGTCAGATCTTTATCTGTTAAGTTGGTTTTCCAATCATTTTTCTAAAGAATTAACTCCTTAATGTATACCAACACATTGGTTGCTTAAAATACTCATTTATGAAGAATATTACTAATGGAAACCTCAAGATATAAATAACATTTAGAGTATTTCTTTTATACTCTTTTATGCTCATTCAGATATGCAGCAGTTACATTCGGAAGTGAAGAATTCTGTCAGGACATGAATGAAAATAATAATACTGGGTTAACCAAAAAGTTCTTTAGGTTTTTACATAACATCTTACAGAAACACCTGAATGAACTTTTTGGTAAAGTCAGTATCACAGAGCTAGGTGATTAGAGTCAGTATCTGTGCACATCATTTACTTTGTGGATTTGTTTGTGACAGACTTTTTATTCTAAACAAACTTCTCCATCACCTAGAATGCTTTATGTGAATGCACTTTTACCCTGGACATCCAGCAAGTATGTAGTCAGTATATAAACTGATCATCATACAAACCTGAAACATACTTTGGAAGGAAGATATTCGTAGGAAAATATCCTATTAATAAATAATAAATTGCAGCCTTTTGTTTCCCAAATATAAGATTATATTTTAAAACAGCATAAACTCCTCGCCCACCTCCGACCCCACCCTGCTCTGCCTGAAATGTCCAGGACCGGAGCAATAATGCAGGGCACATGCATGACCATGTGATCTAGAGCAAATAGGCTGTTAGTCAGATAGAACATCCTGGCCAGCCATTATGCTGTAAGAATATTTTTTAGTTCTGGGAATTATTACCAATTTAAATATTGAAATATCAACACCTGATATTTTAGTTAAAGAGACAGTTGCCAGCTTGCATACTGATGGTCCTGCAACCAGCTCCTCTTTTCTTTCTTCCTCTGTGTTTCTGCCTCGCACTCCTAACCTTACCATGGTAACAGGTGGTGGGCCAGGTCCAAAGTGCTGGAATACTCGAGCACTTTGTCGTTTCCTCCGGTGGCATTCTCTTCTGGATCCGTTCCACAACACCAGATTAGAAACAAGTGATCCAATCAGTGACGGGCTAATTCTAGTTACTTGTTACAAAGTAGATTCACATACAATTTTTCTAGAGTGAAAAGTGATCATCTATGAGATTTTAAAAGTAAGCTTAGCCCTTAGTTCTGCTCAAAGTCCGCAGACAACTTTAAATCCTCTCTTGTTGTCTTCTTATTTTTCTTTTTTCATAAAGAAACTGGAATTAAACTTTACTACAAAAGATGCAAGATGGCAGTAAGATATGAAAGTTCTTGCAGGCTATAAAGCAAGAGTAGTAAAATTCACAGGTTCTTTATAAGTATTTTAACTCTTCTGAAAGACACCTACTATATATTAACGCGTATATATGAAATTTAGAAAGATGGTACATGCAGGGTCCTACATGCAGGGCAGCAAAGGAGACACAGATGTAAAGAACAGACTTTTGGACTCAGTGGGAGAAGGCGAGGGTAAGATGATTTGCGAGAACACCATTGAAACATGTACATTACCATATGTAAAATAGAGGACCAGTGCAAATTAGATGCATGAAGCAGGGTACCCAAAGCCAGTGCTCTGGGACAACTCAGAGAGATAGGGTGGGGAGAGACTGTGGCCGATTCATACTGATATATAGCAAAAACCATCACAATATTGTAAAGTAATTATTCTCCAATTAAAATAAATTAATTAAAAAATAAGAAGGGAAAAAATATTTTGTCTCTTCCAACTAGTATATTATATTTTAAAATCTAGAAAGTTAGCTTAACAAGACAGAAAATTGTAGGAAGAGGCTGCATTGGCATGGCATCTGATGATTTATCAGGACACACTGTATTTGTGGTTTTTCCTTTTTCACTAAAAGTGGTTATCACATCGATTTCATTGGTCACAGAACCCAAACTGAATCTGGTGCATCCTTGTGAGTTTGTTATTAGCTAATATTTATTGAGTGCTTGCTGTGGATACCAGCAAGTTTAGGTAGTCAGTCCTTTGTGGCAGTCTAGACACCGTAGCCAGCTACTATTCTTATTGCTTTACATACATTAATTCACTTAACCCTTATAATAACTGTGTGAAATAGGTACTGCTCTCATCCTATGTTGTAGTTGGGGAAAATGAGGCCAAGTGAGGTGACCAGGAAACCAGGGTCACCCAGCTAGTTGGTGGTAGAGTCTTGTTTGGAACTCACACATTCCCTCTGCAGACCCTAAATATTGGGTTGGTCAAAAAGTTCATTCAGGTTTTTCCATAAGATGTTACTATTTAACTGGATTGCGTTTTTGCAGAAGGAAAAGTAGGTCTGTGTTATGTTGGCATTTTACTTTTCCAATAGCCTGCATTATTTCATTAAGTCAGTTTCACTTTTCATCCTGTGAGCACACACAACCTCCAGCTGAGTTAGAAGAGGGAGGAAGCTGTGCCATCCCCTCCCTGGAGCTGATCAGCAACCTTGGTCTCTTGATTAAAGCAGCTGCCCTGAAAACTTCTTGCACCAAAAGACTGATGCTCCCCGCCATAGCCTCCTAACCATATAGCCTGCCTGCTATTCTAATATCACAGACTTTTCATAGTTTTGATAGGATGGACTGGCCCCTAACAATTCCATTTATAAAAGAAATGGTATTTTATTTTCTGTCCAGGAAAAAGCTAAAGTGTTTTACGAAGCTATGGACGATAGATGATGCAAAAGGCTTGCAAAAGTGGACAGAAGAAGAAATTACAGACGTCTCTTTGTGATGAAAACGAAGGCTATGTTTTGGAACCAAAAAATAGAGAATTAAAAATGCCAGCTGTGTGAAAACAACTCTCCAGTAACAGCCCATCTCTGTGTGATGTGAGCGTAAAGCCTGACCGTGGCATATTCCTATCAGAAACAGGGAGGCCTTTTGTGTAGGACCCTGCTATCCTTATTTTTAAAAATATAAACACTTTTGAATATTAAGATTCCTATCATGTCATTAGAAAATCTCATGGATGGTAAGATTCAAATAAAAAGCTTCTAAGTAAAATCGGAAGTAGACTGTACTGTTCATGAAGTTTTAGAGGCTGATATAAAAAGTACTGCATGATTTTATTTGTTTCAGTTCAGAAAATTTGCAGCTGGGTGAAATGTCTGGTGGGAATACACCTTTTATTCGAACTGAAACAATTTTATGATACCACCAGTTTATTCACTGTGAGCCGAAGAATTTTTGAAAAGAAGTAGAATTGTCAGGCTGTTTAGAAACTAGAGCACAGAAAGAACAAGGTTATGAAATCTGAGAAGTTAAATATTGTCATAGTTTTAAGCAATTTGGAGATTGTTGGATGAAATTATTTGTCATTCATTTAAGTAATAAACATTGATGAGTACTTGCTATAACTTATGATCTTTTTCCTGTTGAATTTGGGGTTTAGTTATGGAACTAAGGTTGCTGCTCTTCCCATGTACACAGAACTGAGCTTTCTCACTTTCGACCTTTCTACTATCTGATACAGCAAATCCCTTTTAGCTTTGTTGATTCATAAAAGCACTCCCTCCCTGCAAGGTTAGGGTAACACATGATCATCTATGTCCCTGAGCTTTCTATAGTACTTGAAACCTGGCTTCTCATATGCTTTATGTTTCTTGCACAAAGGTTCTCTATCCTACTTCCCATTCAGTTTTCATTCTTACTTAGTGAAATGCCTTCCATACACTTGATGGTCATATTTCTAATTTCTTCTTTATGTTATTTCGTAACAGTGGCCTTAACAGTGAGCCCTGGAAACAGTCAGTTGAGTCTCTCCAAGTTGATCAATAGTGGTTGGTTGCTACACTTAAAAAAAAAAAAGTTATTTATTTATTTGTGCCAGGTCTTAGTTGTGTCATGTGGGATCCAATTCCCTAACCAGATCGGACACAGACCCTTGCATCGGGAGCAGGAAGTCTTAGCCGCTGGACCACCACTGCACTTTTGAGTCACTTGCACTCCAGCCCTTTAATTCCCTACCTTTATGGAGTTAGAATATGATATGGTTTGATTCCTCCATCCTCTCATTATATGTTTCATTAACCTATAATGAAATTCTCAAAAATAGCTCAAAATAGAGTTAGTTGGGGTTTACTCTTTAAATTTTAAAAACAACAGCACTTTTTAAACAATGTTTCAATACTCAGTAAGACCCTCAATGTTTTATGTTAACAGAGATAGTGCTGTAAAGGCAGGTCCGCAGAAAAAAGAGATGAATTCAGGACTGTTACACCCATGCTGGGGAGCTGCAGGGACCAGCAGTCACTGCTCGTGTCCAGGTGGACATTCCGGGCCATCTCTGGCTTGCCCAGGTCAGGGTCAGCATTCAAGCAGGTAAGGGTTTCAGGAGTAGTGTGTCCAGGCAGTGACAGTCCCCAGAGTCTGGCAAGTGACAATGCGGAAAGTTGCAAGGTAGATTCCCTAACATAAAGCAGGATATCAGCTAGCCGGTTTGCGGGAGGTCAGGCCTGCCTCCAAGTTTGGAAGAAGACCAGCCGTGCCAGACAGCCTTTCTAAATGAGACTCCTTCCCAGCCAAGGCGCTGAGGTGTTGAAGGGAAAGTTGTGTCAGAGTCCTCGTTATGATGGTTGTGCCGTGTCGTGGAGATTGGCAGTAAAGATGATTGATTGGGTACATACTCCAGGCATCAAACCTAAGGAGGCTGCAGTTCTAACATTAGATGTAATGTATTTGAGATCCTGAGTTGATTTCCTTTAGTTATATACCTGGAAGTGGGACTGCAGGATCTTAAGCACCCTCCATACTGTTGTCCATAATAGCTATACCAGTTTACAGTCTCACCAACAGGGTTCCCTTTTCTCTGCACTTTCATCAACACTTGTTACTGCTTGTTATCATCCTAACAGGTGTGAGCTGATACATCACTGTGGTTTATTTGCATTTCTCTGATGATCATGGTCAGTTTTAGAACATTTTTATCACCCCCAAAAACCCATTCTCATTAGCAGTTACTCTCCATTCCTCCCCCAAATCCCTACTCCTAGACAGTCACTAATCTGCTTTCTGTCTCTCTCAGTTTGCTCTTTTGGACATTTCATATGAATGGAATTGTACAGTATGTGGTCCTTGGTATCTGGCTTCTTTCATTTGGCTTACTGTTTTCAAGGTTCATGTTGTAGCATGTAGCAATACTTCTTTCGTCTTTATTACTAAAATCTATTCGGTTATATGTATATATCACATTTTGTTATCAGTTCATCAGCTGATACACATTTAGACTGTTTCCATTTTTTGGCTTTCATGAAGAATTTTGCTGTGAGCATTCATATGCAGATTTTTATGTGGCAAGGTACAGGATTTTTTTTTTTAAAGTTCTCCCCAGTCTAAAGTGCAGTCTGGTTTGTAAACCACTAGTCTCATTGATTATGAGTGACTAAACGGTATTTTTCATTGGATTGACAATTTGATCTCTCTCTCCTGTGCTTAATCTATCATTTAGACAAAGCATAGCATACTATAGAACCCCAGTAAATATTTGTTGAAATAGAAAAGAACAGCCAAACCTTTTCATATTAGAAACCCAGTGAAATGACTCTTCATAATCAAGATACTGTTTCACTAAGGATTCCACATCTGTACAGAAGTGTCCTAAATCTTAAAACAAAAAAATAAAAATTTCTGACAGTTTGCCCAAGTGGAGCTTGTTGTCTTGGTGGTAGTGGTAAGGCAGCTGGTGAAACGGTGCTCACTGCATGAATTCCAGAGGAAAAACGAGACTGAATCTTGCAGTCGACAAGTTAATGTTGACCTTTCCCATGTTCCAAGATCAATATTAATTACTGCTGTGCCACGTAATTATAAAAGTGCCATTTGATGTTTCACACCAAGAACATGGGTAGGGAGAAAAAAGAAATTGATTAATACCATCTGTGGTTTCTAAGTTTGTAATTACCATCAGTTCCTCTTTGGAACATTGAAGTTAGGATAGATGATTATTGTTATTGTATTAGTGTCCAGAGAGGTATTGCCATTACGGGGATATTCATTCTGGTTTGCCTGGGGTGAATCTGGGGCATCCTGGTCTATACCTGTTTTCCTGGTATACTTATTAAGAGCCTCTTTCACTCAAAAGATGAAACCTGTTCATCTTTGGGAGACACCTCACTTTCTGAGATAACAAGATTTCCAGTCTCATCTTGTACATTTTCTGTGCAGACCTGGAATAGAATATTTCTCAAAGGAGTCCCGACCATGTTGAGTGATAAATGACATCTGGCGGCCACAGTTTGGGTGTTAGAGGTGTCAGTGCTTTTGGGTTGGTCATTGTTTCTTAGCCTGTTCACTGGAAGGAAGTAGGAATTTTGTAAGAAAAATTATGCCATGAGTTCAAACTGAGTCATCTGGGAGTTCCGTGGTGGTCCAGTGGTCAGGCTCCACCCTTTCAGTGCCGAGGGTCCAGATTCAATCCCTAGTCGGGGAACTAAGATCCCACAAGCTACAGGACATAGCCCTCTCCCCCAAAAAGTATCCTGTGCTGAATAATAAATTTCATGGTTACCCTAGCTTTAGGTGCCAATTCATGGACACACTCACCAACTTGATAGATTTTGAATGTCACCTTTAAAAGTTGATTTTTTAAACCCATTGTATGAACTGATTTTTATCTGAAAGTTCTGCCAATTAATTTTACATGTTCATAGTAAATGCTTTGCATGAATATGTGCTAAACTACTTCAGTCAGTCCTGTCTGACTCTTTGCAACCCTGTGGACTGTAAGCCTGCCAGGCTCCTCTGTCCATGGGATTCTCCAGGCAAGAATACTGGAGTGGGATGCCATGCCCTCCTCCGTGGGATTATGGCATTTAGAAATTACAACTCTGATAACTGGCATGTTAGAGCTTTACTACCTAATCTATTTAGGAGACTAAATCCCCAAAGATGACTTTGTCATCTGCCTTGTTTTCATGAAATCATGGTGAAGAATGTGCAGCTATATGATCATGAGACATGTCACAGGCTTGTCCTCTGGTAGAAATAATTATTAATCTCAGAATGAAGAACCCTTTTCTCTAGTTGTTTTGTCCTTTGCTCAAATCATCCTTTCATTGCCTTTGACTATGTCCTTTTTCTTCTTTAACATTCAGAACCTTTTATTTTCTGCATCAGAAATATTATGTGTGATTTTTAGCTTCCTTTTCAGCCTCATGCTCCGTTTTTTTCCAGAAAACTTTACTTCCATGAAGCTCTTTCATGGATGTAGGGATGTCCCTCCCTCTATCAGAATAACCTAAGCAGGTTTTGTTCTATTTTAATTTTTTAAAATTTTATTGAAGTATAGTTGACTTACAGTGTTAATTTCTGCTATACAACAAAGTGATTCAGTTATATATATATATGTATATATATGCTCTTTTTCATATTCTTTTCCATTAGTATTGAATGTAGTTCCCTGTGCTATACAGTAGGACCTTGTTGTTTATCCATCCTATGTATAATAGTTTGCATCTGCTAATTCCAAACTCCAATCCTTTCTTCCTCTATCCCTCTCTCCCCTTTGGCAACCTCAAATCTGTTCTCTATGAGTCTGTTTCTGTTCATTTGTGTTGTATTTTAGATTCCACATATAAGTGATAATGTGATATTGTCTCTTTCTGACTTCTCTTAGTATAATAATCTCTAAGTCCATTCACATTGCAAATGGCATTATTTCATTCTTCTTTGCGTGCTAACTCGCTTCAGTCGTGTCCAACTCTGTGTGACCTTGTGGACTGTAGCCTGCCAGGCTCTTCTGTCCATGGGACTCTCCAGGCAAGAATACTGGAGTGGGTTGCCATTCCTCCTCCAAGTGATCTTCCTGACCTAGGGATTGAACCCGTGTCTCTTAACCCACGTCTCCTGCATTGGTAGGCGGACTCTTTACCATTCTTTTTTATGACTGAGAGTCCATTGTGTATATATACATATGTGTTCTATGTACTGTGCTTAGTCACTCAATCATGTCCAACTCTTTGCGACCTCTTGGACTGTAACCCACCGGGTTCCTCTGTCCGTGGGGATTCTCCAGGCAAAAATACTGGGGTGGGTTGCCGTGCTGTCCTCCAGGGGATCTTCCCAACCCAGGGATCGAACCCAGGTCTCCCACATTGCAGGTGGCTGAGCCACCAGTGAAGTATATACATATATACACATATACACACACAATTTTATATGTATATATTTTTTATCCATGTATTTGCTGATGGATATTTAGGTTGTTTTCATGTCTTGGCTATTGTAAATAGTACTGCTGTGAGCACAGGAGTGCATATACCTTTTCAAATTACATTTTTGTCAGTTATATGCCCAGAAGTGGGATTGCTGGATCATATGGTAAGTCTATTTTTAGTGTTTTGGGCGAACCTCTTTACTGGTTTCCAGTGGTGGCTGCACCAGTTCACATTCCCACCAACAGTGGCAGAGCATTCCCTTTTCTCCACACCCTCTCCAACCGTTATTTGTAGACTTAAATGATGCCTATTCTGACCATTGTGAGGTGGCACCTCATTGTAGCTTCAGAATCATTTGAGGAGATTTTAAATACAGGTTTCTAGTCCTCATTCAATTCTGCTGAATCTGAATCTCTGAGGTTGGTACACAGGAATATTAGTCGATACCAATTTCTGTCCTCATCTCTTCTTTCCCATTTTCTCTCCCCTTCCCCTCTCTTACCTCACCCTATATGATCAGTGGTCTTGTCTCCAAAGAAATTTGCTAAAAATCATATTCCTTAGATCATAATCCTTCGCCAAGATTCAGTCTGACTCAGTAGGTTTGCCATGGAACCCCGGGAAGCTTTTTTTTTAAAGCCTGTATTTTTAGAGCAGTTTTAGGTTCAGAGCAAAGTTGAGGAGAGAAAGTACAGAGAATTCTTACATACCCTCTGCCCGTAAAGCACAGCCTCCTCCTCTAGAGTAGTACATTTGTTACAATCGATGACACATTGATTATCACTCAAAGCCCATGGGATATATACTAGGGTTCATTCTCGGTGTTATACATTCTATGGATCTGGACAGATGTTTAATGGCATGCATCCACCATTGTTCTGTCATATAAGATAGATCCACTGCCCTAAAAATCCTCCATACTCTGTTTATTTATCCCTTTTTCTCCTCTTAACACTGGGAAACCTCTTGACAGTTTTGCCCTTCTCATTGCCTTTGTCATTTAGTTGGGATCACACAGTATGTAGCCTTTTCAGATTGGCTCCTTTCACTTAGTAATAGTGAAATATAATATACAAATACAAATTGAAATACAGATACCTTAGTAATAGGTATTTGTTTCCTCCATGTCTTTTCATGGCTTCATAGTGCATATTTGTGTCACTGAATAATATTGCATTGTCTATATTTACCGCAGTTTATCCATTCACCTTACGAAGGACATTGTAATTGCTTCCAAGTTTTGGTAATTATGAATAAAGCTACTATAGATATCTGTGTGCAGGTTTTTGTGCAGATACAGTTTGGGATAAATACCAAAGAGTATTTGGTATTTATTATTTGGTATTTATTTGGTATTTAAATACCAAAGAGCGAGAGTATGTTGTTTGTAAAAAGTTGCCAAACTCTCCTCCAAAGTGACTGTGCCATTTTGCCTTCTCAGCAGCGCTGAATGATGGTACCTGTTGCTCCACATGCTTGTCAGCACTGGGTGTTTTCAGTTTGTTGGATTTGGGCCATTCTAATAAGTGCATAGGATTTATTGTGATTTTAATTTGTAATTCCTAACAGCATACGTTTCATTTGCCTGTTTTTCATATGTATATCTTTGATGAGGTGTTTGTATAGGCCTTCTGCCTTTTTTTAAACTGGAAGGCTCATTTTCTTATTGTTGCATCTTAGGAATTCTTTGAACGGTTTTAATAACTATCCTTTATCAGATATGTCTTTGGAGATATTTTCTCCCAGTCTGTGACTTATTTTCTCATTTTCTTGACACTGTCTTTTGCAAAAAGAAGTGTTTTTTTTGTTTGTTTGTTTGTTTTTTATGAAATCCAACTTATCAACTTTTTTCTTTCATGGATCATGCCTTTGGTGTTATATCTAAAAAGTCACTGCCATACTCATGGTCATCTAGGTATTCTCCTTTGTTATCCTTAAAGAGATTTATAGTTTCTCATTTTACATGTAGGTCCATAAATCCATTCTGAGGTAATTTTTGTTAACAGTGTAAGGTCTGCATTCAGATTCATTTTTTAAATTAGACTTTATTTTTAGAGGAGTTTTTGGTTCATAGCAAAATTGGAAGGTACCAAGAGGAAAGTTTATCTTTAAAATGAGTGTTATAAGTGATCCTGATGCAGATAGTTAAAGAATTGAGTTATTAGAAGCATGGTCATAATGCCATCAAATTCTTACTCATAAGAAGTGAGTTCTGGGGGTCTTCGGGTAAAGATGGCGGAGCGTGGTTACAGCTTTTCGCTGACTACATTCAGCCCGTCTGGTAAACTTGTCCAGATAGAATATGCTTTGGCTGCTGTAGCTGGAGGAGCTCCTTCAGTGGGAATTAAAGCTGCAAATGGCGTGGTCTTGGCAACTGAGAAGAAACAGAAATCCATTCTGTATGATGAGCGAAGTGTCCACAAAGTGGAACCAATCACCAAGCATATAGGTTTGGTGTATAGTGGCATGGGCCCAGATTACAGGGTACTTGTGCACAGAGCTCGAAAACTAGCTCAACAGTACTATCTCGTTTACCAAGAACCTATTCCCACAGCTCAACTGGTCCAGAGAGTAGCTTCCGTGATGCAGGAATACACCCAGTCAGGGGGTGTTCGCCCATTTGGAGTTTCTTTACTTATCTGTGGTTGGAATGAGGGACGGCCATATTTATTTCAGTCAGATCCATCTGGAGCTTACTTTGCCTGGAAAGCCACAGCAATGGGAAAGAACTATGTGAGTGGGAAAACTTTCCTTGAGAAAAGATATAATGAAGATCTGGAACTTGAAGATGCCATTCATACAGCCATATTAACCCTAAAGGAAAGCTTTGAAGGGCAGATGACAGAAGATAATATAGAAGTTGGAATCTGCAACGAAGCCGGATTTAGGAGGCTTACCCCAACTGAAGTTAAGGATTATTTGGCTGCCATTGCATAATAATGCAAATAATGAAGTGACTGAAAATGCAGAATTTCAGATAACTTCTCTACTTAAACATGTTTAAAGTATGTTTTGTTTTGCAGACTTTTTGCATACTTATTTCTACATGGTTTGATGGACTGATGTTTTTAAAATGAGACTTATAAATCATAATAAACTCTTAAATTAAAAAAAAAAAAAAAAGAAGTGAGTTCTGCAAATAATGGTGGGCTTTTGATTTTTCCAAAATCATTGTATTTCTTTGTAACAGTATCAGGCAAAAGAAACACATGAAGTTGCATCTTTGTGTTATGAGATTTAAAGGAGTGTCTGTAAAGAGTATGCAATGGTGCCTCAAACTGTTCATAAGCGCTCTGCTATAATGGTATTTTTATATTCTAAGTAATATTCCAACCAATGTAGAGCATAATCAGGAAAGGAGATAATGAAAATCTTCCCAAGCATCAACTCACTTCGTGACCTTGAGCACGACAGTTTTCTAGTGAGCAGTGGCTTTGATATTATTAGTACACAAGCTGAGTTCAAAAATGCCCTTTCACGATAGGCACAGAAATAAGACTACCTTAGTCTGAAAAGAGTCGTTAATGGGCCCAAAAGTTAACTCACACATTGTAAGCAACAGGCAAACAGGTCCCTGTGTAAATAAACGTGGGTCAGCAGTGGTTTAACACACCTGCAGTGTTAGAAGCTCTCAGAACAATCACTCCTGTGTTAGATAGAAACCTTGGAGTGAGGCTTGAGTAAAAAAGTTACCGAGTTCGTGTTCTCCTTCTGCGAGAAAGTGTAATTCCTTATTTATAGGAAGGAGCAAGCTGAAAATACTAACTTTTCTGCCAAAGTATGAGAGACTTTGGTGTAGGATAGTGAGTATAGGAAGTGATAAATATACTCACTATAGTGAGTATAGGAAGGATAAATAAAGTGCTATTTATGTTACTTAATAAAATGTTAGAAATAAAATGTTATTTATAGGAAGGAGCAAGCTGAAAATATTAACTTTTCTGCCAAAGTATGAGAGACTTCAAGGCATCTTGTTTAAATATAAAAATATTTATTAGTGACAGGTGAATATAGGTAGCCAATTGCAAGACATCTTATTATATATATGTTCAGTTTGGCTACTGGCCTCCAAACAAGAAATAAAATGTTACTTAAATG
The DNA here is from genome assembly GCF_019320065.1 of Cervus canadensis. Classification (NCBI taxonomy): domain Eukaryota; kingdom Metazoa; phylum Chordata; class Mammalia; order Artiodactyla; family Cervidae; genus Cervus; species Cervus canadensis. The sequence goes on along the minus strand of NC_057389.1, from coordinate 28,959,020 downwards.
TCTAACCACAGTTAAGATATTTTTTTCAACTAAAACTGTTCCTTCAGAATAGCAATTTATCATAAATTCATTGATCTGTGTTTAAATGAATAATTGCAAACTTAGTTAATCGTGATAGATTCTAAGTTGCAAGAACAGAAAGACACCAGAGGATACATTGAAAGTTAAGGAAGAAAAAAAGGAAGAAAAAAGAAAAAAATAAAAATTAAAAAAAAAAAAAAAAAGAAAGTTAAGGAAGTCAGAAACAGCAGCCTCACTTGGACTTGTGGAAGAGGAGAAATTTGAATTATTTCCAGAACACAGCATATAAAGTTCTTTTTCTGTTGTTTAGTCATTTCATCACAAACAGGGTTTCTTTTCTGTACATCAAGGATGTATATTGTCACCCTGCTTATTTAACTTAATGCAGAGTACATCATGCAAAATGCCAGGCTGGATGAACCACAAGCTGGAATCAAGATTGCCAGGAGAAATATCAGTAACCTCAGATATGCAGATGACACCACCCTTATGGCAAAAAGCGAAGAACTAAAGAGCCTCTTGATGAAAGTGAAAGAGGAGAGTGAAAAAGTTGGCTTAAAACTCAACATTCAGAAAACTAAGATCATGGCATCTGGTCCCATCACTTCATGGCAAATAGATGGGAAACAATGGAAACAGTGACAGACTATTTTGGGGGGCTCCAAAATCACTGCAGATGGTGACTGCAGCCATGAAATTAAAAGACGCTTGCCCCTTTGAAGAAAAGTTATGACCAACCTAGACAGCATATTAAAAAGCAGAGACACTACTTTGCCAACAAAGGTCCATCTAGTCAAGGCTATGGATTTTCCACTAGTCATGTATGATGTGAGAGTTGGACTATAAAGAAAGCTGAGCACTGAAGAATTGATGCTTTTGAACTGTGGTGTTGGAGAAGACTCTTGAGAGTCCCTTGGACTGCAAGGAGATCCAACCAGTCCATCCTAAAGGAGATCAGTCCTGAATATTCATTGGAAGGACTGATGCTGAAGCTGAAACTCCAATACCTTGACCACCTGATATGAAGAACTGACTCATTGGAAAAGACCCTGATGCTGGGAAAGATGAAGGTGGGAGGAGAAGGGGATGACAGAGGATTAGATAGTGGGATGGCATCACTGACACGATGGCCATGAGTTTGAGTAGGCTGTAGGAGTTGGTGATGGACAGGGAAGCCTGGCGTGCTGCAGTCCATGGGTCACAAAGAGTCAGACATGACTGAGCGACTGAACTGAGCTGATGTGGCAGGTGTTCCACCATTGTAGTGAATCAGCTTCTCTTGGTCTTCGTTTTTGCTTGCTTCTACCATTACTGACTTTCCACCATTTCTCTCTGTTTTCCCACCATTTCTCTGGCCTCTGCATTTTCGTCACTTATACTTCTTGCTCTCTCTCCAGGGGTCTCCATTTCTGTCCCACTACCAATTTGTTACTTCCTTTTGATTACAGGTGTCCTGAGAAGGCAGACTGGATTGGTTCAGTGTATCACAGTTGCTCCTGTGGGCTGCTTCTGTCTTGGGCCGCCTCCTGAACGGCTGATTTGCTTGGGAAGAGCAGCCCCAAGACCGAGCATCTACTCTGTTTAGTCTGTTCTGTCCAGAGGGCCGCTTCACTGCATCCAGCTTCACTTGACTATGAGCTTGGCAGCAGCTCTGAGCACCAGCACAAGTGATTAATCTGACTTCGTGAGAGTGCTGGAGGTTTGTGCAATATGTGAATACCCTGGAAATCAGCCTTCTAGAAACAGAGAACTTCCCTGGTTCAACCTGATTGGAGGAGTATTCCAACACACCTACCTATCTGAATTAGTGAAATACCTGAGTTAAAGAACATTTGGCATGATCTATTTATAGATTCAGTAATATCTTAAAATTGAAAGGGAGACCATAACTAAAGGAAAGATAAAAATATCTGCTTGGAAATAATCACATAATATCACTTATAAGTGGAATCTAAAATATGATCTTAATGAACACATTTATAAAACAGAAACAGACTCACAGAGAAGACAAATTTATGGTTACCAAAGGGGAGAGAAGGTGGGGGAGGGATAAATTAGGAGTTTGGGGTTAGCAGATATAAGCTACTATATATAAAATAGAAAAAAAGGACCTACCGTATAGCACAAGCCAACTCATTGGAAAAGACCCTGATGCTGGGAAAGATTGAGGGCAGGAGGCGACAGAGAAGGAGGTGATTGGGTGACATCACTGACACAGTGGACATGAGTTTGAGCAAACTCCGGGAGACAGGAAGCCTGGTGTGCTGTAGTCCATGGGGTCACAAAGAGTCAGACACAACTGAGCGACTAAGCATGCACACCCGTGAGAATATATATATAAACAATCAAATATAAGTGTGCTCATGAAGAGTTAGGATATTTAAATGATGAATCCAGAGTTAATATTGTTATATAGAATGAACAGGAAAAGCCCTGCCATTTAGTGTCTTCAAACAAATAATATAAAATGTCTCTGAAACTCAGTTTTCTCCTTTGTAAAATTTTAATCGGAATAGTAACAAGTGACTTGCTTAGCTTATTCATAGGATTGTTCAATTAGAAATGCATAAGAAAGAGCTCTATAAGCTGTAACATAGCTGATCAATATCAAATAGTTACAAATGGCATGCTTGTTGTTTGAGTATGACTGATAAAAATGACTAGATACCAAGTTAGATATCATGTAATACTGGTATTGAATGTTTTATGAATATACTTGGGGAGACTTGATTCAATCTAATTTTCGATAGTCCTCTAAATAGTTTTAAAACTTCTCTCATGCAGAATCAGGAGATTCTAACAAAAATTGTTTCTAGGAGAAATCCTCAAGCATTTTTTTCCTGGGGCAAGGTTCCAAACTCTTTCATTGCTTTGCATAGAGTTGTGATGGTCCTGGAACCTACTGAAAACAGATGAAGAGCAGATACGGAATTTCCTTCATTGAGAAAATTTCTAACTCCCCATTTACTCTCCCCTCTCTTTGTTTTCCTCTAGAGAGAGACTGATATATCCATTTTCTAACTTCTTAAAATAATATGTGATATTGTTTGAGTGAATATGCTAAGCACTCAGCTGAGGGCTTTAGATCTGTGTGTGTGCATTCCAGTTGTTTGTGTATTTCCTGTTTAATCTTTCTAACAACTCTCTGAAATAATATCTTCATTTTTTCAGATGATACAGGCTTGGAGGGGAACTGAGTAACTTGCCCATAATCATACATGACTGAGTTCTGAGCACTGAGTTCAAGAGTCAGTATTCAAATCAAGGCAGTTTGACCCCAAAGCCCTCATATTTAATGATGATATTTGTATGTTAACATTTTAAAGCTATGACTTTTCCTCTAAACACACTTTTGAGTACCATCCCATAAATTTTGATATTTTCATTGTAGTTAATATCTAAGCATGATATAATTTCAGTTTTTATTTCTTCTTTGGTCTATAAGGTTGAGACATTTTCAAAATCATCAAGTAGTTGGGATTGTTTTGGCCAAGGTCTTAGTTGCTGGCAGTACCTTTCCTTTGCAATTCACAAAGCTAATTACTAGAAACCAGATGTTCTACTGGGGCTTCCCTGGTTTTTCAAACAGTAGAGTCTGCCTGCAATTCAGGAGACCAGGGTTCGATCCCTGGGTTGGAAAGATCCTCTGGAGAAGGCAATTGCAACCCACTCCAGTATTCTTTGCCTAAAAAATCCCATGGACAGAGGAGCTTGGCAGGCTACAGTCCACAGGGTTGCAAAGAGCCGGACACGACATACACACAGAGATATTCTACTGTAACCACTGCAGAGAAACCAAATTCTAAGACAAAACCTCTGAGGAAGCATGTGATCTTCACTTTACAAAGTCAGTTCTGCTAAGTCTCACACAACTGTGTCTTATTGGCAACAGGTAGTCCTACACAGAACCTTAGCTTCGACGGAATGGGAGAAATCTCTTTGGCCTTTGACCTTGCAGATCTTTTCTACAGGAAGAAATACTACAGATAAGTTGAAGTAATATTGATTGAGGCAACCTTCAGCATCTGCTTTTGTTACTCATTTTGAGGGTTTTTCCGGGCTTCCCTGGTAGCTCAGCTGGTAAAGAATCCGCCTGCAATGCAAGAGACTCCAGTTCAATTCCTGGGTTGGGAAGATCCATTGGAGAAGAGATAGGCTACCCACTTCAGGATTTTTGGGCTTTCCTGGTGGCTCAGATGGTAAAGAATCTGCCTGCAATGCAGGAGACCTGGGTTCAATCCCTGGGATGGGAAGATCCCTGGAGAAGGGAAAGACTACCCACTCCAGTATTCTGACCTGAAGAATTCCACAGGGTCGCAAAGAGTCAGACACAACTGATTGACTTTCACTTGAGGGTTTTTCTCATTGTGGTCAGAAAATAGAAGTTTAAACAGGGGGGATCCATTTACATGAGGATGTTTTTAATAAATATGTTGGAAAATTTTTTTGAGATTTGTGACAGTTTGAAAAAACTTACAGAAATCAAATAGCCCAGAGATATCGAAAGAGTAAGAAAAAAGATAGGGATATCATCCATGTAAAAAATATATGTAGACACTAGTCTATTTTACCATTTATTACCATAAATACAAATATATTATGAAAAGTTAAAATTTATCAAAATTTATGCATACAAACACAGGCCATACCTGGCACCATTTGCAGATGAAAGATAAACATAAAACTGCAGTATTAAGTCATAATTGTATACAATTAACTTTAGTACATACTATACTACTATAATGATTCTGTAGCCACCTCCTGTTGCTATTGCAGTGAGCTCCACTTAAAATGCTGTGTGATGCTAATCATCTCTGCATGAGCAGTTTGTTTCTCCAGTAAATTGTGTATCACAGTAAAAAGTGATCTCTTATGATTCTTGAATGTTTTTCACCTTTTTTAGTGCAGTACTGTTGCAGGAAGGGGGAGCCCTTCCGGGGCCTGAAACTGGGCTTTTGTCTGACACTCGGAAATGAATTGTCCGGGGAGACACATGTGCTGACAAAGCAAGAGATTTTATTGGGAAGGGCACCCGGATGAGAGCAGGAGGGTAAGCGGACCCAGGAGAACTGCTCTGCGTGTGGCTCACAGTCTCGGGTTTTATGGTGATGGGATTAGTTTCCGGGTGGTCTTTGGCCAATCATTCTAATTCAGAGTCTTTCCTGGTGGCGCACGCATCGTTCAGCAAAGATGGATGCTAGCAAGAGGGATTCTGGGAAGTGGACGGACACGCGGTGTCTCCTTTTGACCTTTCCCGAACTCTTCCGGTTGGTGGTGGCTTATTAGTTCCGTATTCCTTATCAGGATCTCCTGTTATAAAACAGCTCATGCAAATGGTTACTATGGTGCCTGGCCAGGGTGGGCGGTTTCAGTGTGCTTCCCCTAAACAGTACAATAAACCTTGAAAAACACCATGGGCCCCATACAAAGTGCTGCTAGTGATGCTGGAAATACTCACAGGAAGCAGAGAAAAGTCATGGAAAATTTGAATTGCTTTATATGTACTATAGATCAAGGTCTGCAGCTGTGGTTGCCCACCATTTCAAGGTAAATGAATTTAGGGTAAAAGCTATTGTAAAAAAAAAAAAAAAGGAAATTCATGAAGCTATTGCCAGCAGACACAAAATCCTTGCACTTTTTGCAAAATACCTTTTTAGCTTGTATTGAAAATGCAGCTTTTATGTGGGTTCAGGATTGCTTTTAAAAAGGCATACCTATAGACTCCAATATGATTTGAGAAAAAGTGGAGAAAATACATGCCAACTTAAAGCAAAAGGAATGTAAAGGATCTAAAGCTAGAGACTTTAATACCAGAAAAAGATAGTTTGATAGTTACAGAGGTGTGGCTTAAAAAATATCAAGTAACTGGAGAAGCAGCTTCTGTTGACCAAGAGGCGGCAGACGAGTTCCCAGATGCCATTATGAAAATCATTAAGGAGAAAGGATATCTGCCTGAACAGGTTTTTAATGCAGATGAAACTGCCTTATTTCTGGGGGTGCAAAAAAATGCCAACAAAAACACTTATTAGTAAGGAATAGAAGCCTGCACCAAGATTTAAGCAGGAAGAGATAGGCTAACTACTGTTTTGTGAAAATACAATGGGTTTTATGACCAAGACAGCCCTTAGCGATAAAGCTGCTAATCCCTGGACCTTGATGGGGAAAGATAAGCACCAGCCGTCTGTCTTTTAGTTGTACAAGAGGGCCTAGACAATAAGAACCTTTTTTGGGGGATAGATTCCAACAATGTTCTGTCTCTGAAGTCAGAAAGTACCTTACCAGAAAGGAACTGCCTTTTAAAGTTCTTCTGATACTGGAAAATGTCCCTGGCCCCATGAATTCAACATTGAAGGCATCAAAGTGACCCACTTGCTCCCAAACACATCTCTAACTCAGCCTCTAGATCAAGGAGTTCTAGGGACCTTTAAGGCTCATTACACATGGTACTCTACGGAAAGAATTGTTAATGCTATGGCAAAGTACCCAGATACAGAGAACAGCATGAAAGTCTGAAATGATTACACTGTTGAAATGATTACATCATTGAAGGTGTCATCATAGTTATAGAAAAAGCCATGAAAACCATCAAGCCCGAAACTATAAATTCCTGTTGGAGTAAACGGTATCCAGATGTTGGCATGATTTCACAGAATTTACAAGGAAATCATGAAAGAGATTATGGATATGGAAAAAAAAAAGTGGGGTGGGGTGGGTGCGGTGGGTGAAGGGTTTCAAGATATAGATCTCGGAAAACTTCAAAAGCTGCTGGATACCAGATTAGAGGAATTGACAGAAGATGACTTGATGGAGGCAAGTGCTTCTGAACCAGTGCCAGATGAGGAAGAAGATGTAGCAGAAGCATTGCCAGAAAATTGACGTAGACAATCTGGCAGAAGGCTTTCAATCATTTAAGACTGCTTTTGATTTCTTTACAACACGGACCCTTTTATGATATGGACACTGGAACAAAAGCAAATGGTGGCGAAAGGATTGATATTGTATAGAAACAGTTTTTAGAAGTATGAAAAAGCAAAAAAGTCAGAAGAAATTATTATGTATTTTGATGTTACACTGAATGTGCTTGCGTTTCCTGCCTCCCTTTCCACCTTCTCCACCTCTGCCACCCCTGAGACAGCAAGACAAAGCCGTCCTCCTCCTCCTTGTCCTCAGCCTACTCAGTGTGACGATGACAAGGAGGAAGACCTTTATGATGATCCACCTCCACTTAATGAACAGTAAAGAATCGCTGTGCCATATTGTTGTTATACGAAAACTTATCTGTTGTATATGTGTGTGTATCTTTGTGTGGAAATCTAATAACTTATATAAGAACTGTATGAGATGTTTTTGCGTCATCACGGTTCTCATCACTGCCTAAGTATTCATGGTGTAGAACATTGTGTGCAGGACTTGTGTTGAAGTGCCTAGCATATCCTTCCATAGGCATAAGGTGAGTGATAGTTAATATAAAATTAATAATGTGTTGATTTCCTCACTGTTTTATAACTTTGCTTTCAAAGACTTGTGAGTCTTTGTACTATACAGTATGCCTCTCTTTTTCTTGTAATTGAAGAAACTGCATATCAGACTATCATCCCGTGTTTTTTTAAATCGAAGTACAGTTGATTTATAATATTATATTAGTTTCAGGTGTATAACAGTGGTTCAATACTTTTTTTGGATTATACTCCATTTAAAGTTATTACAAAATAATGAATTTATTTCCCTTTTCTGTACAAAATACCCTTTGTTGCTTATTTATTTTTTTAGATAGTAGTTTGTATCATTTAACCCCTATCTTGATCCTCCCCCCTTTCCTTTCCCCACTGGTAACCAATAGTTTGTTCTCTATATCTGTTATCTGTGAGTCTGTTTCATTATATTAATTCATTTTCTTTTTTAAGTTGCACAAGTGGTAATAGAATATCTGTCTTTCTATGACTTATTTTACTAAGCATAATACCCTCTAGGTTCATCCACATTGTTGCAAGTGGCAGAATTTCATCCTTGTTTGTGACTGAATAGTATTCAGTTTTATATATATGCCACATCTTCTTCATCTGTTCATCTGTTGGTGGACACTTAGGTTGCTTCCAAATCTTGACTATTGTGAATAATGCTGCATGAAAGTTGGGGTGCATGTAGCCCTTTTTTATAATTAGCGTTTTCATTTTCTTCAGATATATTCTTAGGAGAATTACTGGGTCATATGGTTTTTAGTTTCTTGAAGAAATACCATACTGTTTTACACAGTTGATGTTGAGTTGCTAAGTCATGTTTGACTTTTTGCAACCCCGTGGACTGCAGCACTCTGGGCTTCCCTGTTCTTCACTAGCTCCCAGAGTTTTTTCAAACTCACATCCATTGGATGTGATACCAGTGATACCATCTGACTGTCGCGTCCTCTGTTGCCCCCTTTTCCTCCTACCTTCAAGCTTTCCCAGCATCAGGGTCTTTTCCAATAAGTCAGCTATTCACATCAGGTGGCCAAAGTATTGGAACTTCAGCTTCAGCATCAGTCCTTTCAATAAAGAGGGTTGATTTCCTCTAGGATTGACTGATTTGATCTCTGCACCAATTTCCATTCCCACCAACAGTATCGTAGGGCTCCCTTTTCTCTACTTCCTTTCCAACACTTGTTATTTGTAGACTTTGATGATATTCATTCTGACAGGTGTGAGGTGATATCTTATTGCGGGTTTGATTTGCATTTCTCTGATGATTAGCAATGTTGAGCATATTTTCAATTAGAAATGTTGAGCATATTTTCATGTCCCTGTTGGCCATCTGTATATCATCTTTGAAAAAATGTCAACTCAGATCATCTGCCCATTTTTAAATTTTTTGTTAAAATATTGAGTTGCATAAGCTGTTTATGGGCTTCCCTGATAGTTCAGTTGGTAAAGAATCCGCCTGTAATGCAAGAGACCCTGGTTCCATACATCCCTGGGTCAGGAAAATCCGCTGGAGAGGGGTTAGGCTACCCACTCCAGTATGCTTCGGCTTCCCTTGTGGCTTAGCAGGTAAAGAATCCACCTGCAATGCGGGAGACCTGGGTTCAATCCCTTGGTTGGGAAGATCCCCTGGAGAAGGGAAAGACTACCCACTCCAGTATTCTGGCCTGGAGACCTGGGTTCGATCCATGGGTTGGGAAGATCCCCTGCAGAAGGGAATGGCTATCCACACCAGTATTCTGGCCTGGAGAATTCCATGGACTGTGTAGTCCATGGGGTCACAAAGAGTCGGACACGACTGAGTGACTCTCACTCATATGAGCTGTTTATATATTTTGGATTTTAACCCCTTATTGGTCGTGTCATTTGCAAATATTTTCTTCCAGTCAATAGATTGTCTTTTTATTTTGTTGATGATGTTCTTTTCTGTACAAAAGATTTAAGTTTAATTAGGTCCTATTTGTTTATTTTTGCTTTTGTTTCTTTTGCCTTAGGAGACAGATCTAAAATAAATTGCTGTGATTTGTGTCAAAAAGTGTTCTGCCTATGTTCTCTTCTAGAACTTGTGTGGTTTCGGGTCTTACATTTTTATCTTTAAACAAGAGTGTGTGTGTTAGTGTAGCAGTGTTTCCAACACCGTATTATGAATATGACTGTGATACTGTATGCCGTAAAGTTTTTGAAATGATTCATTCATTAGTGTATAGACTAGGCTGCTGCTGCTGCTAAGTCGCTTCAGTCGTGTCTGACTCTGTGTGACCCCATAGACGGCAGCCCACCAGGCTCCCCTGTCCCCGGGATTCTCCAGGCAAGAACACTGGAATGGGTTGCCATTTCCTTCTCCAATGCATGAAAGCGAAAAGTGAAAGTGAAGTCGCCCAGTCATGCCGACTCTTAGCGACCCCATGGACTGTAGCCTACCAGGCTCCTCCGTCCATGGGATTTTCCAGGCAAGAGTACTGGAGTGGGGTGCCATTGCCTTCTCCGTACACCTGTTAGAATGTTTTAAAACAGACACATACACATAACACATAAAACCAAATGCTGGTGAGAATGTGGAGCAACTGAAATTCTTATACTTCGCTGGTGTGGATGAAAAATAGTACAGCCACTTTAGAAAGCAATGTGGCAGTTTCTATTAAAGTTAAATACACGGTTGCCAGGGTTTCCCTGATGGCTCAGACAGTAAAGAATCCTGCAATGAGGAGACCCAGGTTCAGTCCCTGGGTCAGGAAGATTCCCTGGAGAAGAGATTGGCTACCCACTCCAGTAGTCTTGCCTGGAGAATCCCATGGACAGAGGAGCCTGGCGGGTTACAGTCCATGGGATTGCAAAGAGTCAGACACGACTGAGTGACTAACATTTCCACTTCATACACTTGCCACGTGATTTAACATTCCTACTCCTAGCTATTTACTCTAGAAAAACAAAAACTTATATCACACGAAAACTTACACATGAATATTTATGACAACATTACTCAGAATGGCCCATTACTGGGAACAATCCAAATGTCTTCAGCTGGTGACTGGATAAACAAACTATGACCGCTCCATACAATGGAGTACTTTACAGCGAGGAAAAGGAAAATACTATGGACACAAATGACAGCATGGGGAAATCTCTCATGTATTATGTTGAATGAAAGAAGACTGTTCAGAAAGGTTACATATTCATGATCTTACTTATGTGACATTCTGGAGAAGGCAAACTAGAGGGAAGGAGAACAGATTAATGATTGCTTGAGATTAGTGTTGGGGGAGAGCAGAACCTGATGAGAAATTTAGGGGAGTTCTGGATCCTGATTGTGTTTGTGATTACACAAATCTGTGCATTGAATTGTACATCGAAAGTAAGTCTGTGTGTAAACTAAGAAGAAAGCAAAACAATATTTAAAGGCAATGCAGATCATTTTAAAATACATTATCATCTATATCAGTTTAAAAATTAATAGACATAAAAATGAAGGAAATTCTGACACATCCTACAATGTGGATGAATCTTCAGGACACTATGCTGAACAAAATAAGCCAGTTACAAGAAGACAGATAAACTGTATGACTCCACTTACGTGAGGCACCTAGAATAGTCAATTCATAGAGACAGAAAGTAGACTGGGTGGCTCGCAGGATGGAGTAATGGGGCTTTACTGTTAAATGGGTACAGAGCTTCTGTTTGGGGTGATTAAAGGTTCTCGTGAAGGATGGTGGTAATATGTGCACAAAACTATGAGTGAACTTAATGCTACTAAACTATACACTTAAAATGGTTGAAAGGGTAAATTCTATGTATATCTTACATGCACACAAAAAAGTTAATGGATCACATATTGCTTTTACCTAGGTCTTGACTGAGAAATACTAGGGAAGACGCCTTAGATATGCCCTATTCAGGTGAATTCTGTGTGCTTTAGAAAACAAAGAAGTTAATCTGTTAACTGTTTCCAAAAAGTCATATATGATTTCTGTGTAATATGCCACCATAGAACTTTGTTAATCACAAAGTAAGTTAAATTAAGCTCTTAGTGCAAAAACTTGCTTTAAACCCTTCTGCAAAGCCCTAGGCAGCAGGAAAAGCCATGTTTCCTTCCATTACTAATTGCAGAGAAATCACAGATAGTTACGTAATTGCCCAGATTCTCATCCTGAGGACACAGGAGCCAAATGTGAAGGCAACGCTCTGTGAGAGAGAGATGCTTTGCAAGGACTTTATCAGGCTGTGTCCTGGGAGGGTTAGGACAGAACTTCAGAAGGTGCGGGATTTACCCCCACTCCAAACAGACTCTCAACAATCAAATATGCTTTTTCCAACCAAGTCATATGCGAACTATGAAAGATTAGTCTATTGTGGTTATGCCAGAACTGTTCCTTGAGCCAACCTAATTCTAGATTAAAAAAGAGAGAGAACATGAAGTGTCAAGGGGACAGTTAAAAATCCCTTCTGCACTTGGAAGGACTAAAAGCTAAAGGGAAAAGGGGAAATGGAACTCAGGAAATGGAACTTTTTATGGATGTTTTAAATTATTTTTTATATGGCTGTATTATTCTACTGACAAAATTAATGTAAGTAAACAACAAGTGCTGTTCCATGATTACTTGGTTCTTCATGTGGCTTATCTTAGGATCAATAGCAAGGTTGGGCTTTAACGGCAACAGAAAAATTCAAGTTAGACTGTCATTTTACAAAAGCTTAATGCTGAGTCACAGATGTTCATGATCACATTGAAGTGAATAATGGGTAAATGACACATTCACCCTTTTGGTAGACTGCATTATCATTCAAAATATTTGTTGCCCTTCCCTGAGATCACCTTCCTGCAGGAAAATAATACTCCCTGGGTATTAAACTCAGGCATGGCCAAATGACTTCCTTTAGGTAATAAATTATGAGCAGAAGTGACGTGTGTCACTTCAGAGCAGAAATATTAAGAATGAGCATCTTGTTCACCATGTTTTTTATTCCTCTGCTATAAGACCAGCAGCACTCCAGAGAAGAGGTGCTCTGTGAGCCTTGGTCTATGAGTGGAGCCGACCTGTGATAGACATGTCACATGAGTGGAAAATCAACCTGTTTATTTGGAGTTGTTTGTTCCTGCAGCATTACTTAGCCTATACTGATCTTTGCATGTTTTCATCCACACTACAGCAGCCGCATAGTTGTTTAGGTAGTTTGTATACATTTTGCTTAGGCTTTTTATTTACCTATTTATCCTTTCCTAAAGACCAAATTTAAACAATTTATTTTTCCTTCTTTGATAACAGAATCCCAACTTTTGTTCTAGCTGCAATGTGCCCAACTAATAGTTTGATTTTGTTTGCCATTGTTTAGTTGCTAAATTGTGTCTGACTCTTTTGCGACACCATGGACTGTAGCCTGCCAGGTTCCTCTGTCCATGGGATTTCCCAAGCAAGAATACTAGAGTGTGTTATTATTTCTTTCTCCAGGGGATCTTTCTAACCCAGCGATCAAACCTGTGTCTTCTGCATTGGCAGGCAAATTCTTTACCACTGAGCCACTAGGAAATCCCTATAGTTTGATTAGTCTAAGCCAATCACAGCAACTCTGTCCCTCCGTGAGAGTATTAATAATTGGTCTACGGATAAGCATCTTATCAGGGCTTCCCAGACAGAGGAGCCTGGTGGGCTACAGTCCATAGGGTCACAAAGAATCATCCACAATGGAGCATGGAGGCATCTGATCTGGCTCTGAAAGTGACAGTGAAAGTGAAAGTCTCTGAGTTGTGTCTGACTGTGACCCCAAGGACTATACCGACCTAGACTTAGTGAACTATTAACATCCTTATAGTTTAAGCTATAAGTCTGATTTTTCTGTTCCTTGCCATCAAAGGAACACCAGCCAGCTCGTCTTGAGCAACAGCAACTTCCATGGCTTAGATCATAGGTTCAGGCAAGCAGGCCTGCCTTTTAATGCTCCACGTGAGTTTGGTCTTTTTTTATAGTTTCTTGGAACAGTCTCCATTTTGGCATTCTGTGATCATCCAGTATTTCCAGATATTTCTTGTTTTTTATAGTAGTTTTCTGTTTCACAAACCATGTTTTATTACTTTTGTTTAGTCGCTAAGTCGTGTCCAACCGTTTTGTGACCCCACCAACTGTAGGCTGCCAGGCTCCTGAGTCCATGGGATTTCCCAGGCAGGAATACTGGAGTCGGTTGCCATTTCCTTGCTTTATGACTTGTGTTTGTGGATCCTTGAAAAGATCTCAAAAATGTGATCATTCTTTAATTTTTATAGGTATCTGTTTCTTTGTTGTGGTATCTGTTTCTTTGTTGTGGTATCTGTTTCTTTGTTGTGGTAGCTGAGTTTGCCTTCTGGACATCATGTAGGAGTGTTACTTTCATTTTACATTTCTGGAAACACATAAACATCTCAATTGTTGCTGTGCCACTTTCCTTTCATCTCTGTTTTATACATATTTCATTTTTGCCAAAAATGTTGTTTTAATATTTGGTGTCCCTTTTTATTGCTTATGCTACCATGTACTTCTTTTCTTCTTGTAAATAAGAGAAAAATATACAAAATTTATCTTGTGCAATTATTTAAATCAATCCTGGTAGCTATTTTGAAAAATTCCCCTAAGAGCAGCTAAGTTACTATTAAACTAATAGTTTTTTTTTTTCTTTTTTTCCTGAGTGGTCCACGTTCATAATTGTCACAATAGCTATTTCTTTTAATTTATATTTTCCTGTTTTAATTTGCTTAATATAAATTAGCTAGCAATTGATTGTATTTGCATTTTTTCTCCACTTTTTATATCCTCCATTTTATGGACAGGCTGCCCTTAGGTCAAGTTTTGTTGCTACTTGGCACCTGTGAATTCTTAGCATTCTTTCTTAGATTTATGCCTTGAATCAGGAAAGCTTTATTAAAAATTCTGTTTCTGCACATTGGCCCACAAAATTTTCTTTGGATAGACTAACGCACCCAGTTCTCAAGGAGTTTAATGGCTCTTTCACCTTGTTGATTTATTGTGGGTTTTTTTTTTTTTTTTTTTTTTTGAGCATTTCCATTCTTCCATCAGCTCACAGAAACCTTGAAACATCTGTGCTTGGGAGAACAGTGGTCACATGGAAATGAAAAAGCACATTTAGCTGCTTTGTTGCTGCATATCATATGGCAAATAAAAGTCATAGGCCCTTGACATTCCAGCCAGCCAGTGGTGTACAAACAGCTTGTATTCTGACAGTCTCTATATCAGCCGGTTATTTGAAATGCATTTCCCCATGGAAACAAGGTTAAGAGGTTTCTAGGTTAGTTCATAAAAGCCTGTTTCACCCAGAATGTAACTAAAATTCTACAGATTGCTGCAAGAGCAGAATATTTTAAGTCTTAAAGAGCCAGAAAAGCAATACAATTGAATAAGAGAGAGATTTTAAAAACATATGTTGAAGTTGATTGTCAAGGAAAAATAAATTTAACTAGATGGGGGTATAATTGTCAGGGGTGTTGGGGGGATGCATGGGGATATGAAATTGGCAGGGAGCCAATTTCCACACAGCAGTGAGGGAAGGGGCCATTTTGCAAGATGGATGCTGGGAACTGGAGGAAGTGAAGCCAAGGGGAAGGGTAGGTGATTTGGCAGCAATTTCACTCAGATAAATTCCATGGTTTCAAAGAGTAAATCATAAGGGATAACTTGAGAAATGTCCAGAAGTTTTGATTCAAAATAAAAAGCTATTTTAGGGACTTCCCTGGTGGTCTAGCAGTTAAGACTCTGCGCTTCCAATGCAAGGGGCACCAGATGGATGCATGATTGAGGAACATCGTGGGTGTGTTCATCCATGGGTGTGTTCATGTGGAACATCATTCCACATGCCACGTAGCATGCAAAATTTTTAAAAAATTTTTAATTATAAAAAGCTACTTTATATTATAGGTTAGATCCTTGGGTCAGGAAGATCCCCTGGAGAAGGAAATGGCAATCCACTTCAGTATCCTTGCCTAGGAAATCCCATCAACAGAGGAGACTAGCAGGCTGCCATCCATGGGGTTGCAAAGAGTCAGACACAACTTAGTGATTAAATAGCAACAGCAACATTTGTTGTAATGTGATAATGTGCGATTACAAATTGTCTTGTGCATTTGGAGGGACAGAGTTGGAGACAGCTGGCTTAGTAACTGGGTCCCCAGGAGCAAAGAATAAAGTAGCTCCCCACGCAGGGTTTGTAAGAACTAGTTCACAAACTGATAGTTTGCTCACCCCTTTATCAGCTTACTGAATTGGATTTATATATTTAAACCTATTGCTAGCAATACCTGTCATTTATATAAAAGTGATATTTTAATTCCTAAAATAGGAAGGGTAAAATTTTCTGAATAAAAGACAGGCCTTTAAATTTTAGTAAATGCAGTTGCATTATAAACTTATTACACCATTCTTACTTTTCTCATTTCACAGAGAAACTTAAACTTTATAAACCCAATGTTTTGAGAAACATGGTCTAGATGACTTCCTAAATGTCTTTTCTGCAAGATGACATATGGCACATTTGGATATTTTTTTAAATAAAAGCCTGCTAAAAATATGAGTGTGTCTGTGTGCTCAGTCGCTCAGTCATATCTGACTCTTGGCGACCTCATGGATGATAACCCGCCAGACCCTTCTATCCATGGGATTATTCCAGAATACTGGAGTGGGTTGCCATTTCCTTCTCTAGGGGATCTTCCCAACCCAGGGGTTGAAACTATGCACTCTTGTTTTATTTTGTTGCCCAAGCAGCGCCCCACCAGTTGCCCTAAAGGGAATATTCCCGTGGTCTATGCCTTAGTGGGCAGTGAGTTCTTTAGGATAAACTTAGGATGATGCCACTGCTGGAACCAGAAGTGGCCCCAGAGAAGTTTAGCTGCTTTCTGTGCCCTCAGAACAAAGTTAACCAGAGAATTGCCTTTGATAAAGGACTTTGAGAAATAATATTTTTTCTTTTTCTTGACCATTTGACAATTTAGACTTGAAAATGCTCAAGGGATAATGTTACTGTGGTCATACAGAAAAGTTAGAAATAAAGTTCCAGAGGTGGTCTCAGTGACTGGAAACCCAGAATTTCCCAACATCTCAGCATCTGTTCATCTGATCCAATCCTAATCAGTAAAACTCTTTCCAAATGCACTGAAGTCCACCCCATGTGACCTTGTATAAGTCTAGCTTCACATCTTGATTTCAAATCAATTTCAATAATAACTTTTATTCTTAAAAAATAATGACATTCCTTGCCATTAAGACAATTGAATATATTTCAAAAGTTCCCATGATCTTTAATGGATCAGGACATAAAACCAAGAGATCATGAGCTAAAATTTAGCTCCTTAACTTCAAAAATGTCCTGGTGGCTTGGTGGTTAAAAATCTGCCATCCAAGGATGACACAGGTTCAGTCCCTGGTGGGGGATGTGAGATCCCACAGGCTGCGGGACAACTTAAGCCTGAGTGACGCAAAGGAGCCTATTTTCTCTGGAACCGGTGTGCAACAACTAGAGAGAGGCCTGTACGCTGCAACAGAGAGCCTTCCATGAACAGCCTCTGTGCCACAACTATGACCCGATGCAGCCAAATAAAAACATTTAAAAGCAAAAAACCCCCAAAATGTCACCATCAAAGTCATCAGAGTTGGGGCAATTTCTCGTTTTTCTTCAAATGCTGTTTATTTTTTCTTAAGTATGTTTTATTGACATATTGTTGATTTACAATGTTGTGTTAATTTCTACTGTATAGCAAAGTAATTCAGCTATATATACATTCTTTTTCATATTCTTTTCCATTATGGTTTATCATCAGATATTTAATATAGTTCCCTATGCTATACAATAGGACCTTTATCCATTATATATATATATATAATAGTTTGTATCAGATATTATTTAGAAATAAGGTTCTAAGTATTCCCAGAATATTTTGTCTTCCATAAAGGCAATTTATAATCCAGCTTCCTTGTTCTCTTCCACAATTACTGTGCTTGCCAATTTGTATTTGGGATTAAAATAGCCCAAACATGGATGTACTCTTTGAGTGAAAACTTACTACACTTACCAACAGGAGCTAATTTCATCATAAATAATAATTGCGGCAGTAGATATCAGTAACTGCAATATCATGAGTCATATAAATAAATGCATTGACAGTTAACTTCACACAACTCATGCAAACAAAGACAAGTAAAAGTAAATGAAAATGCATATACAACGAATTGTAAGAACTCTCAGGCTTGTGTCCTCTGAAGTTTTCTCTTTCCCCCAGCCCAGGATATATGGATTTCGGAGGTTTCCTTTCTAATCTGTCTGGTTCACATTGACTTCTTAATAGAAACATCACAGAATTTATAGACTTAGTTAAGACCTAGAGACTGCTGTTACACAGAACAGCACAATTTTAGAAAATGAATGTGCATTTCAGGCCTAATTTTCACAGTCGATCCTAGCACTAAAGGAGAACAGAGCTATAATTTGAGTGAAATGTGGCTATTGAATCCTACAAGAGGAAATGAAATGTATTCCTGTGCCCACTGCCAGGCAATGTTCCTTGGCTCCAAAGTCTAGCCAGGGGCAGCGCCAGATGGTCCTTCCCGGGAAACCAAGCTTGCCTCCAGCATAGGAAATCCAGATGACTCGATCCCACAGGAAATGCTTTATTGTCCGTGACTATAAACTTGGTGAGAAATAAAAGAATGAGAGTGGCAGTGACTGAAGATTGATCAAAGGAAGGAAGCTGTTAAACAATTGAGACTTCTGCTTTTCTTGGCATTTTGGCTAACACCAAGGATTGTGGAATGAAAACAATAGAGTAGAATTATTAAGTGGGTAGAATAATAATAGCTAACTAATGAGTACATACTATGTCCCTAGAACTGTGTTAAAAATGTACATGTATTAATACAACAACCCTATGAGGTCAGTTTGTTATCATTATCATCCCTAATCACAGACATGGAAATCAATGAACAAATTTCCACTGGATTCTGGAGAGCCAGCTCATAGAGTTCCCCAAAGTCTTACCTTTGATGAATGGAAAGCCAGGATTTGAACTGTGATCTGTTTGATGGTTGATATTATGCCTAACAGTATCATGACATATTCCAGCGCTGATATAAAACAATACTGCCTCAAACATGCTATGTTTTGAGCGTTAAGAGGCTCCATTGTGCTTTGCCTGTCTCAGATAACATTGTCAGGGAGCTACTCTATCTTGCTTTTTACTTCCCAGATCCTTACTGATGTGTCTCATCCTGGTTTGTCTTCTTCAGTTCAAATTACATATGCTTTGGTCTCTGCTAAAAATAGGATTTGCCCATCAATCATTTTAAAAAATGGCTTCAGTGGTGACATTTATCCTCTGCTAAAAGAGCCTTCTAAGTTTCATGCTGCTGTGGATGGACCACAGCTAAGCCTGGAAAAAAGTAAAGCCTGAAGTAAACCAAACCCTATAAATTATATTATTATTTGGACAATTGAATTCCTACATAAATTCTGAAAGGGAGAAGGCAGGATCAGATTTATAATATTGTTCAACATACAGACCGGAGCCCACAGGAGAGATGTGAATACAGGCTCCTTCAAGTCACCTTTCATCGCCCTTGAATCTTTCCCTAGCAAAACTCCTCCTCTCCCATGGCCAAAGTCAGGTGCGTCATCTTCTTTATGGTCTAAGACCTGTGGTTTCGGGTGAACTTTTAAAAGTGCTCTAGAGTTAAAAACAAGAACAAAAAGACTAAATATAGCTAAAATTCACGGCACATTTGTATGCAAGGCTAAGCGATGTAAGTGATCATTAACTACTCTTTAAAAAGAAGGCCTAGGATCCTGAGCAATTGCATAACTCCCCTGAGTTATTCACTCAGTCAGAAAGTGGCAAACAGTTGGGATTTGAACCTTAAATATGAGGGTTTTTCCTCCCCTACTAGAATCCATGTGTCTAAAAGCTACCTGGGTCCCTGTGCACCACCTTGCAGGGAAAATAGATCTATTATCAGTCATGATTGCTCTTCAAGAAGTCCACAATCTGACTAGTAAGATAAAATATAATGGGAATTATCCACCAAAATAAGTAATATTTCAAGAGCTGTCTCCTGAAATACATATTGGTTGTCCAGGGCATCTTACCAATTCTAATTGCCATGCGAGTTCAGAGGAGGCTGGGGGAGGGGAGGGTTAGCGTGGGGGCCTCAGAGCAGAGGTAGGGCTTAGCTGGCCTGCAGAAAAGATCAGTTTTCCCAGATGGTGCAGTTTTCCAGGTGAGAGCAGGGCCAATCCTAGGGGTTAGGGCGGGTGAGTACAGTCTGCTGGACACAGATCGGACCAGAAAGACTTGCAGGGCACTTTAAGGAACTTAGATATTAATATCATTCTCCAGTCTACAAGGAACCACTGAAGGTTTTGAACAGGAAATGTATGCAGATGAATTCATTTGCTCAATCCTTTAGCAGAGGGGATGGCAATAGGACAACTGCTGATATGGTGTATGTAGCTGCCCAATATATTTTGAAGTAAATGTTTTGTCGAAATAGAATTATAAAATAGCGGTGATAATAAAACTCAAGTCAAAATGTTGTGATGGGGATTAAATGAGTTAATTTATGAAAAAGACCAAGTACATAGTAAGTGCTTTGTAAGTAAGTGTGTTTACTGCTGTCACTATTATTACTTATGATACTACCAGACCCCTGGGCTTTTTTAGGCCAAAACTTACTTGGTGGGAAAATGCCAGCAAAGCAACTGGGCAGATATGCCCTTGACTGAGGTTTCCAAGTCTCACTTTCAGAATGCTGAAAGGCTCACCCTACTCCTCATCACTCCCTTCCCTTTATTTCTGCCCTCCTCAAACTCCAGTACCTGTTTTCTCTACATGAAATCAAGTGGTGTGTGTGTGTGTGTGTGTGTGTGCGCGCGCGCCCGCCAGGTTCTGGGTTTTACGTTACCATCTAGAGTCCCTACTTTTCCACTGAAGCCTCATTGTTATTTGGTAATTTTTAAATCTAGAGAGGAGTCCTCCTTTGTGGGAGCAGAGGTTTGTTTGGTAGATTTTTGCCTCTTAGGCAGGGATGCCCTCATTTGGTGGGGTAGTTAGGATTATAGGATGAAAAGATCACCAGCAGGGCCCACACTGTCAGGGCAAGTCCTACCATGTGACAAATCTTAGCAAGTGTCTGGGCCTGGGATGGTGGGCAGAAGTGTGCCCTTCATTCTCTTGAGTTCTTCCCTTGGAAGTAGCCCGACTACCCAGACTCAGATGGGGTAGCAATTGAGCTGCTGCTGCTGCTAAGTCGCTTCAGTCGTGTCTGACTCTGTGCAACCCCATAGACAGTAGCCCACCAGGCTCCTCCATCCCTGGGATTCTCCAGGCAAGAACACTGGAGTGGGTTGCCATTTCCTTCTCCAATGCATGAAAGTGAAAAGTGAAAGTGAAGTCGCTCAGTCGTGTCCGACTCTCAGCGACCCCATGGACTGCAGCCTACCAGGCTCCTCCGTCCATGGGATTCTCCAGGCAAGAGTACTGGATGGGGTGCCATTGCCTTCTTCGAGCAATTGAGCAGTGAGGGTTAAATGGTGGTTTGATGCTCCAGAAGCTTCTTGGCTCTCCTCCACATCTAAGTGAACAGAAAGTTTTAGTCTTTACCCTAGAGTTTCAAGTGACAGTCCTCACATTCACTCTGATTGGACTGGCTTAGATCAATCACTCCAAGTGGGAGAGAAGAGAATATTCTGGTGGCGTGAGCAGATTAGAGCACACTCCTGGTTATATTCCTACTTGTAGGGTATCATTAGGGGAAAGGAGTGGAGAGGAATTTGGGGTAGCGATAGCTAACACTAGTCACAGCTAGGTTCAGTGGAGGTTAGCCTGGACTTGGACCTCTGCTGAGGCTCAGAAATGAGTAAGACAGGGTCCCTGGCCTCAGGGAGCTTTGCCAGTAACAGAGATAGACATATAGATAACTCCCAAACTGTGGTGAATGCTTATAGAGAGATAATAGGACTATTGCACATGGAAAGAATACTACATCCGGCTGGAAGTTCAGTGAGGCCTCCACAGAGGAAAAATAACCAAGTGATTTCTTGCAGGATAAGCAGAGATAAACATTTCACACTTGTCAAATGAAGACAGAAGGCTGCTCTTACAGAAGTGTTAGTTGCTCAATTGTGCCCAACTCTTTGCAACCCCATGGACTGTAGCCCGCCAGAGTCTTCTGTCCATGGAATTCTCTAGGCAAGAGTACTGGAGAGGGTTGCCATTCCCATCTCCAGGGGATCTTCTCAACCCAGAGATAGAATCTGGGTCTCTTGCATTGCAGATGGATTCTTTACTGTCTAAACCAAAGCTCTTACAGAAACAGATAAAGAGCTAGAGGCATGAAACAGTCACTTATTCAATGAGCACCACTGAACGTGGTAAAAGCTGAGATCTACCAGAAGTCTGGAGTTATTGGAGATTAATATTTGAAGTGCCTGGAAATTAAAATTTGAATTTTGAAGTTCTTGGAGAGTAATATTTGAAATGGTAGACGATGAGACAAATCTGGAATTGAGACCAGGTCACAGAGAGCCCTCTGTGCCGGAAAAGGAACTTGGGCTTTATGTAGTGAGAGATGGAATTTGATTCAGGGAATCTGATGTGGATTGGTGTTAAAGAATCTCACCAGTTAGTTTTAGCAAGTCTCTCCTTTCCTCAGTCTTACTGTAACTCACCAACCTGGAAAGTGCTCACAAATTATGAACTATGTTTTGGCATCTCTTTCTTTTTGTTAATCATCTAGCTCAATCACCTAGTTTTTTTGAACTAGGGAAAACTCATTTTGGCCTTTTGTTTTGCTTTGCATTATAAACAAGGAAAGACAAAAGTTGTGCATTTGCTTGCCCTCTTGTATAAAATGGGAAACTATTAGAGGCTTTTTTTTTTTTGCACTTTTCCCCACCTTTATTGAGATATAATTGACATACAACATTTATGAGTTTAAGGTATACAACATAATGATTTGATATGTATATATTGTGAGCTGATCAACACAAGTTTGGTGAACATCTGTAACTTCACAAAGTTACATTTTTTTTTCTTGCGATGAGATTAATCTCCAGTCATTTAGCAACTTTCAAGTATATAAGATGGTATTATTAACTGTAGTCACCATGTGCTACGTTACATCCCCAGAACTTATTTATCTAGTAACTGAAAGTTTGTACCTTTTGACCACCTTCACCCATTTCTACCACCTCCTACCTGTCAATAGCCCTTTTTTAAAAAAAAAAATTATTTTTAATTGGAGGATAATTGCTTTACAGTGTTATAAAGCAGTATACATAATGTTTCTGCTATATAATGTGAATCAGCTATAAGTTTTCATATATCCCCTCCCTCTTGAGCCTTCCTCCCACCCCCCCAATCCCACCCCTCTAGGTCATTACAGAGTACACAGCTGAGCTCCCTATGCTATATAGCAGCTTCCTACTAGATATCTATTTTACACATGGTTGTATATATATGTCAGTGCTTCAATCTTATTCATATTTGTTTCTACCATCATCACCATAACAAGTAAGAAGTTGATAAATGTTTGTTGAATTGATCTCTTGATGATCTGGGTCACAGAGGCCATTAGCTGGTTTACAGAATAAATTCATTTCCAGTTTGAGAAAATAGGGTTGGGAGTGTTGGAAAGTTGACCATGAAGTTGTATGTTTTGAAGTCTAGGGCTGAAGTGCTAAGAGCACACCCCTGGCATGCTCATGAAGCAGAGAGTTAGGTATTTATCTGGTGTTTGCCAGTCTTGGGGCTGCTTGCTCTCACATTTACTTCTTGCCCTCCCCCCACCCCACCCCACTTTGTATGTGTCTGCCAGGCTCAGGGTGAGTGCAGTCAACAAGAGGCATTAGTGAATTTGAAGGCAGGAGAGAGTCATCCCGTTCTTTCCCTCTCTCCCCCATCTCTGCCTGGCTGTGTCTGCAGCAATAGCTGAGCCTCTTCCATGGCTTCACCTCCTGCCAGACATGCCCACATGATACCAGCTTCTGCCCGGTTATGCCAGAGACCCAGGAATTCATCTTCTCCCCTTGTCTCTGCAGCCCAGAAGCTGTACTGACTTCCTGCCTTTCTTCATCTCTGGGTTTCCATCCTGAACCCCGTTTGACTCCTTTGGGTTCCATCCCTGAATTAAGTTCTCTCTATATAAAATATTCAAATTTTCCTTACTGAATCCTGAATGATATAAGATCTCTCCATATCCCTTCTACCAATTCTTTTAACTATTAGGTTGACCTGTAAGATATTACAGAAAAACCCAAACAAACTTTTTGGCCAACCCAATAAGTATTTTGCCCAGAATTCAATGTCATAGTCCACTTCTCTTCCTCTCCCTTCCTCCAGTTTTTCCTCTTTATGATCCAGGGCTTTTGTGCTCCTCTGTTTCTCCTGTTAGGAAAGAATATGAGTTGATAAATCCATTCACACAAAGATGTGTACCCCTACTGAGAGTATATGCATTTTTAATAAATGCACAGGGACATAGTAATAATAAACTCAGAGTGATGACTCACAGATGGTGGAATTTCTCTTTCTTAGTGCACTTCAGAGGCCTCTGCTGTCCATGCAGACTCCACTTCTGGTGGTTTTATGTGAGCATCACCCTGCCTCCCACAGCATTCCTTGCCTAGATGTCTATCTTTGGCCCCAAGGAATGTGGAGCACCAAAATCCATCTCTGGCATTGGAAAATCAATTCAGAGCACATAGATTGTGAGCGGTCAATAAGTAAATGTCTTTTTCAAATACAAAGTACATGTGTGTGCATGATTAGTCCACTCAGTCATGTCAACTCTTTGCAACCCTTTGGATTGTAGACCACCAGGCTCCCCTGTCCATGGGATTTTTCAGGCAAGAGTACTGGAGTAGGTTGTCATTTTCCTCCTCCAGAGGATCTTCCTGACACAGGGGTGGACCCCACATCTCCCATGTCTCCTGAATTGTAGGCAGATCTTTACCAGCTGAGCCATCAGGGAAGCTTTGTGTGTGTATATATATACATATATATTTACAATTTTTACTAAAGCTTGCATAAGTAATGATAATCCACAGTATAAGATTATCTTCCCATACTCCTTAACAACTAAGACTAGCAGTTACAGAGTCTCATTTTATTTGCCTTAGGCAAACATATGCTACTCTATGTGTGTTTTTGACTCTTGACACATTTACTGAACATGATAATTTTACCATTTAAAATAAATGATACAAATTTAACTGCATAAAATTTGATAATAAGCTCCACCATAATAAATCTTAGGTCATCTGGTAACTAGCCACTTCCACACTTAAGTTGCTCAGATGGACTTGAACCTTGGATGGCCTTAAAAACCAGCTCTTGGGAACAAAGAAGTCATGCACTGGCTTCAGGATTAGGGAGATCAACCATTCCATTTGTTGGGGCTTGGGGGGTTCCCCAGGATGTAGGAATTTCAATGCTAAAACCAGAGTCCTGGGACTCTGGGACTAGGTGGTCACTCTGTGAAGGCGAGATTTCAGAGGGGAAGCAAGGCTCTGAAACTCACAGCCAATGTGCTGTGGTTGACCAGTTGCCACGTAGAAGGAAAGCAGCTCTCTGATTGGCCGTGGAGGCTGACACCCAGAAACGAAGCAGTTCTGTGATTGGCTGTTCATGACTGGGTGAGGTTTGTCTTTTTAAGTGCACTGTTGTGTGTTTACAAGTGAAATAACCCAATAGAAGACAGACTGAGAAAAACAGAAAGAGAAGGGCAGTGAGAGTATTCACCAGGCAGCCTGCAGTGGATCCTGGCAGAGGAAGAGAGAAAATGAAGAGAAAGAAGATAAGTGGTTTTACTGTGGAGGTCCAGATGAATAAACGGTTTTGTAAAGGCATATAGGCCTCAAAGGGGCATCTCTGGTGGCTCAGTGGTAAAAAATCTGCCTGCCAAGCAGGAGACATGAGCTCCCTGGATCAGGAAGATCCCCTGGAGAAGGAAATGGCAACCCACTCCAGTATTCTTGCCTGGGGAATTCCATGGACAGAGGAGCCTGGTGGGCTACAGTTCACGAGGCTGCAAAGAATCGAACATAACTGAGTGACTGAACATGCGCACACACACACACACACACACACACACACACACACACACACACACTCACACAATTGTTAGGAGGCCACGGGGCTGCTTCCTTATGAGGATTCAGCAAAAGATCTGTACATAGTCTCCTGTTCCAGTCTCACTGAGCTGCCAGCTGCGGTGATCTTTATCTAGTATCTCCTTGAAGCTCAAATCACCTCCATGCAACTCTGGGCCAGAGCTACCCTCAGGCCAGTGGGAATGGAGATTGGCAAGGGGAAGCACCACTCACCTTTACCAACCCATCTCAAGCGTGGAATCGGTCCTCTCTTTTAATTTCCATCAGAACAACAGAGAACAGAAGGGTCTGACAACATAGAGAATGCAGATGTTAACATGGAGATGAACTGAGGAGTTCCCTGCTAGAGAAAAAGTTTCTCTCTTCCTTCGACACAAACCTTCCTCTCCAGTTTTCACTTGTCATAGAATCAGCCTATTCTCAGGATGATTCTATGGAAGGAAGAATCACTCTCATTAGGAGAAAACATAGCTCCTTTCTGGGCTGATTTTAAGCCACTAATCGGACTTAAGAGTCCAACACAAGCCATTTGTGATCTCTGGTGTTAAATAACACACCTTGAGTAGGGAGGACCTCCATGGTCCAGACCGCAGTGGGGCTCTGCTGAGCTTGGTGCAACCCCTCTTCATCTCTCCTTCATGTGAGCTGAAGCTCCCAGCTGTCATTTACATTGTGGATATCCCAGCAACAACTGCTCTTCATCACCTATGAGCAATCACCAAATAACTTCTCAAGAACAAAGACAGAATTTCTACTTCTTGCCTTTAAACAACCACAATATAGGACAAGATATATGAGGCAATGGTTTCCAGACACAGGAAAAGAGGCAGGAAGGCACTTGGGAGTCCTTGAGTGAGGGAGGCAAACAAGATGAGCCCTACAAGTGCCCCCACCACCCATCCTGGAGAGAGTTGCCAGGGTGCAGAGCTTAAAGGGAGAACCCTAAGAAGACCTGGTGGCCTCACTGAGGTGAAGAGGCAAGACTGAGTGCAGGGAAGCCAGTGGCTAGAATACACAGAACAGGGTGCTGGGGAGGAGACAGCTACATAAAGAGAGAGCTGCGAATCTGCAGAAGTTCCCCTCCTGTCTTCAGCTGAGCCCAGATCAGCTCATGCATGTGATAAAACGACTAAAGTCAGAACAAGAAAGAAAGAAACAAGAGGAAAAATCTCCAGAGTTTACACCATTTCCTAGAAGAATGGAAATAGCTCCTAACACAAGGAGCATGAAGTAGAGTCCTCAGCTGAGTGGGCCAAACTAACTTAAATGAAAGGCTATTCTGAACCTCCCTGAAAAGAAAGCTTACAAGTAGGCTTTCTAAAGATCGAACTGTTTTCAAGTTACTTAAATGAGTTCCAGAACAAAGTAGAAAACATTTAAAGCAGTATATTACAACAAACAAACACACAATGAGAGCAACAGAACTGAAAATGTAAAATTCACAGTGTCTGTGCATGCATGGGTGTGTACATGCTCAGTCGCTTCAGACGTGTCTGACTCTTTGCAACCCCACGCCAGGCTCCTTTGTCCACAGGATTATCCTGGTAAGAATACTTCCTCAGACATCTAACCAATATGGCAAAGACTCAGGAAAATGTGGTTTTTTGGAAAGAGAAAATGCAATCAATGAGTAGGTCCAGAAATGACACAAATGACAGAAACAATAAAATGGAAGGATAAGGACATTAAAGCAGCTATTATAAGTATACTCCCATATGTTTGATAAGGTAAAAGAAAGCATGAGCATGATGAAGAGGTAAATGGAAGACAAAAAGACCCAATCAAACTTTTAAAGATGAAATAATGTTTGAGATGAAAAATACACTGTATGGGTTAACAGTAGATGATACACCATAATAAAGCAGAATTTATCCTAGGAATGCAAGGTTTATTTAACACTATTATTTAAAGCTATTGCTTCACCATATTGAATGATTTAAAAAGTAAAACCATATGAACATAAGAAAAAGCATCTGCCAATTCGATATTCAATCATGATTTAAAAAAAAAAAAAAACTCTCTGCAAACCAGGAATAGCTGGGAACTTCTTTAACCTGATTAATGGCATCTATGAAAAACTTACAGATAACATCGCACCTGGTGAATCCTTTCCTTCTAAGATAAGGAACAAGCAAGGATATACATTCTCACCTCTTCTATTTAACATATTTCTTAGAGGTCTTAGCCATAGCAAAAGGCAAGAAATAGACATAAAAGACATACTTATATGAAAGGAAAAAAATAAAAGTATTTTTATTAACAGATGACATCATTGTCTATGTAGAAAATCTTAAATGAATTTATGAAAAGGTTATAAGAACTTAGAAGTGAATATAGTGAGGTTTCAGGGTATGCGATCAATATGTTGAAATAAATTTTATATTACTGTCAATGAGAAATCAGAAAATAAATGAAAACATACCGTTTACTGTTTGTTGTGGACTGTTTGTGTCCATGCCCGCCCCCACAAATTCACATACTGAAATCTAATCTCCAATGTGATGATATTGGGAGGTGGGGGGCTTTGGGGAGGTAATTAGACCGTGAGGGTGGAGCCCTCATGAATGGAATTGATGCCTTTGTAAGACAATGAAGAGACCCAAACGCTCTCTTTCTCTACACTGTGAGGATACAGCAAGTCTACTGTCTGTAATCAGGAAGAGGACTCTTTGCTGGACCCAACCAGGCTAGCACCATGATCTTGGGCTTTTAGCCTCTCGAACAGAGAGAACTTTCTGTCACTGACAGGCTACCCAGTTTACAGTATCTTTTTTTTTTTTTTTAGAACAGCCTTAAGCTAAGACACTATTGCATCAAAAAATGTGAAATATTTAGAATAAATTAGACAAGAGTTGTGCAAGACCTGTACACTGAAAACTATAAAACACTGCTGAGAGAAATTAAAGAAGACCTAAAATGGGGAGGTACACCATGCTCATGGATTGGAGGGCCTCAATATTGTTAAAATGTCAGTTCTCTTCAAATTGACTTATAGATTCAATCCTATCCCAATCTAAAGCCCAGCAAAAAAATTTTTTTTTTTTTTTGCAGAAATCTGTGAGCTGAATCTAAAATTTGTGTGGAATTGCAAGACTTAAAATAGCCAAAACAATTTTGAAGAAGGAGAACGAGTTTCAAATCTTAAAACTATTGATTTTTAAGACTTTTAAAAAAGTTAATCAAGACAGTGTAAAGTTGGTATAAAGTTATGTATCAATGTAAATCAGATATATATATACATATATAAGTATGAATATATATAAAGATACACATCAAAGGAACAGAATAGCATCCAGAAATAGACCCACACATGTGTAGTCAATTAATTTTTGACACACATGCCAAGGCAATTCCATAGGGAAAGAATAATCTTTTCAACAAATGATGCTGGAACAGTTGGACAGCCATATGCAAAAATATGAACCTCAATTCACACCTCACACCTTGGATCATAGACCGAAATATAAGCCCTAACACCAGAAAACTTCTGAAAGAAAATGCAGGAGAAAATCTTAGTGTTCTTAGGTTATGGGGTTGCAAAGAGTTGGACACGACTGAGCAACTTTCAGTAGGTTAATCCAAAGTACAACTCAAATGTCTGCCAGCAGGCAAATGCATGAACAAATGCATGAACACTATAGAAATGAAAGGAATAAACTATTGGAAAGCTCATCAAAATGAATGAATCTCAATACCACTATGAATGGCAGACACCAAATGAAAAGGCTACAGGCTGTATGAGTCCATTTTTTTAAATTCTAAAAATTGAAAACCAGCAATGGTAAAGCAGACCAGTGTTTGCATGGGGGTGGACAGGAAGGAGAGGTGGGAAGGAAAGGATTTCAAACAGGGATGAGGAGATTATTGGGAGCGATATGTGTTAGTTGCTCAATTGTGTCCGACTCCTTGCGATCCCATGAACTGTAGCCCGCCAGGGTCCTCTATCCATGGAATTCTCCAGGCAAGAATACTGGAGTGAGTTGCTGTTTCCTACTCCAGGGGATCTTCCCAACCCAGGGATCGAACACGGGTCTCCTGCATTGTAGGCAGGTTTTTTTTTTTTTCTTTTTTATCATCTGAGCCACCAGGGAAATGTTTGTTATTTTGATTTAGCTATGGGTTCATGGCTATACAAGTATGTCAACACTTATCAAACAGTATTCCTTAAATATATGCAGTTATTGTAAGTCATTTATACCTCAAGAAGCCTGTTTTTAAAAAAGCAAAAAGAACAGTTTATAGCTGATTTAACGCACGTTAAGTCCACAGAGAAATGTATCCATCAGGGCACTTAGCCCTAGTTGTAACAAGAAGCCCAGTGTCTCTATGACTTGATAAAACAAGAGTTCATGTTTTGCTTATGTCACAGTGTCGCATGGGTTGAGCTGCTCCAGGCAGCTCGAAGCCATGCCGTGACTCGGGGACCACGGCTTCTCCCATCTTGTGGCCCTGCTGACTTCAAGATGCATCTTCACTCTCACCAAGGAGAAGAAAGAGCAGAGATGGTCCTCACCGGACCTAGCAGGAGGTGCCCAGCAGTCTGCCCACGTCCCTTAGGCCAAAACCCGGTCACATGGTAAGAAGGGCCGGGAAATAGAGTCCCCTCCGCTCCAGGAGAGAAGAATTGTGTGTTTATCTCTGTATCCATCCAGTCTCTACCAGAAGGAAAAGAAACATCTCCTCCAAGAGTAGCTATGCACACAGCATGTATTACAAAAAATGCTGACCTTTGGAGTCACCCGCATTCAGATCCCATCATGGTTTTCTCGAAATGATAAGTCATTTCTTTTCTATTTCTCAACTGAAGAGCCTTTTCAAGGGCTTCTTATGAAGGAACAGTTTCTATAACAAAGGGAACCCAAGGTTCCAGCTCCTGAGAGGCAGAAAATTATTTATGGTTTATGGATCACTCCCATGGCTTCACCCACTCCTTTTCTACTAATTATCCCCAAGGTTTCAAAACATTCAGAGTTAAGTCTAGGCAAAGGCATGCATCCTGTGTCCTACACCATCGGCACCTGCACCTACAGCATGAGGAGAAACTGAATCCAGACCAATGATGCAGAGCTACCAAGAATATTTGCTCAACGTCTTTGGTGGGATAGAGCAGGATAAAGAGACTCCTCTCTGAAGCATCCAGACAGCCCCACTGTGTGACCCTTTGGGCAAGCAGTGACTGTGGTAAGGCTGGATCCAATCATATTATTATCAGCTGGGTGACCATGACAGGGTCTCGTCAGATGTCTATTCCTGGAGCAGATTCTCCCATGGCAGTGAATCTTCTCCAAATTCAGCAGCACTTCTCACCCAGGTGTCTGTGGTCCTGGGGATGACCTGACCTGTCAGAATGTGTCTGGCAATTACCTACAAGGGCCAACAGCTAGCTGTGCTCAGAGTGAGGAGATCTGAGTGTTGAGCTTCCAAGTCCACACTGGTAAGGTGATTGACACAGTTTTTCCTAATATTTTTATTTGGATCCTGGATTTTGAGGGTAATATACTTCATGTGTGTGAACTACTCCATTCAGTCTTTTTAGCCTCACCACTCAACTGAAACCATGGCTGTCACTGTCACCAATGATCTTCTCATTGTCCAAACCCAATGGTCAGCATCTAACTTAACATCAAAGAAGTATTTGATACAGCTGATCACTCCCTCTTTCTCCAAACACTGCTATTTAGCCTCTGGGGTACCATGCTCCTCAGGTCCCACCTGCCTAGTGTTCTTCTAACCCCTGAATAATATTGGGCCACAGAACTCCCTCCTGGAAAGTCTTCTCATGTATGAATTAGGCATTTGGAAAAGCTATGGATTAAGTTCTGTAAATGGAGAATGAGTTTCCCTGCCTCTACCTCCCCAACCTTAATAGCTTTGGACAACTCAAAGAAAATTTCTCTTTCCTTCTTATCTTCCCTCTTTATTCCCTTACTCCCTCTTTTCCTCCCTCCCTTCTTTCCTCCTTCCCCTTTCTCCCTCCTTTACTTTTTAGTCAAATTATCTGGAAATCGTCTCCCTCTCCAAGTTGTAAATATGGTTTCCAGATATGATAGTTCATTGCCATTTTTTTTTCTCTTAACTTACCTAGGAAAAGTGAAAGAGGACACTTTCATCATCATCACTGAGAAATGCACCATTTTTGAAAATCAACTTAAACTGTCCCCTTTAGGACGAGTTCATGAAACGCAAGAGGGAAGAACAATGAATTCATAGAGGCACTTGTTTCCACCCACTTGGAACATAGTCCATGTTTGCCAGCCTGTATGATCCGCTGAGGGATAAGCATTCTCATTTACATAACCTCTTGGCCCCTTGTGTTTCAAGATG
Source organism: Cervus canadensis (assembly GCF_019320065.1). Taxonomy (NCBI): domain Eukaryota; kingdom Metazoa; phylum Chordata; class Mammalia; order Artiodactyla; family Cervidae; genus Cervus; species Cervus canadensis. Next base: position 28,927,089 of record NC_057389.1, on the reverse strand, counting down.
GCACCATTCCAGGGGCGCAGTTTCCCTCTAGATGAAGGAAGCTGAAAGCCCACGAATGTCCATCAGATACTCACTGGATATAACTTCTCTAGAACATCTAGGAATTTCTGGTTGTTTCTCCATCTCTTAGAGTCTTGCAGAATGATCTAATATTTGCTAATGTGCGTGCCGTCTTTAATCATTCAGTGGTCCAATATTAATTTAGGACATATTATGAATCACTTGTATACCTACTGCATATAAGCTCTCCTACTGGGTGCTTCAGGCTTGCCAGGTAGCTCAGTGCTAAAGAATCTGCCTGTCAATGCAGGAGACATGAGTTGGATCTCTGGGTTGGGAAGATCCCCTGGAGATGGAAATGGAAACCACTCTAGTATTCTTGCCTGGAGAATCCCATGGACAGAGGAGTCTGGCAGGCTACAGTCCATGGGGTCACAAAGAGTCGGACGTGACTTAGCAACTGGTCATGCCCTGGGTGCTGCAGCCCTGCCTTGGAGGAACAGACAGGTGAGAGGTGCCTAAACATTAAATCCTGTTCCTAACAGACTGAGCATATCATGGGCAGAGGCAAGGGCTTTTCTCTATATCCTCAACCGCACCTGAATGTAGTGTTGAGGACATAAACAGGTGATCAGTTTGCCCAGTGGATTTCCATAATTAAAGCCCATAGTGGTCACCAATCCAATTTTTTGGGGAAAAAAAGAGCTCCTTTCTTTCACTGCCAGAGGGCAATGACAGTCACACCTTCCATGGTAGAAAATGATGACAGACCAGAGGCTGAGAAGAATTCTTCACGTGGTTCAAATCAAAAGGAACTTTGAGCAGCTAAGATAAATAAGCACTGAAATTAGCCTAAATACCAAAGACACTGCTTTTTTGGGGGGAAAAAGTTTCACATCTAAAAAAACACAAGTGGTTAGAAGTTCTAAATACTCATTGCAAGATTGTTTTTGTACTGAATTCACACCCTTAATGGTTTCTGCTCAAAAATGGAGCTCATCAACTCTACCCCTGTCATCTCGCTTATGGGGTCTGGATCAGAGAAAGAAATGAAAAGCCTCCTGAGGTAATTGCCATCTCCTCTGCCTCTCAAATCTGCCTCAAAACCTTGTCCACATTTACTTACTGTCTCTCTACTGGTATCTCCTCTGAAGAACAATGCAATATCCCACCTGAGTTAAACCCAAATTAGCCAAGCACTGGCCTTTAGATATTTAAAAATATGTAGAGAGAAATGACCACAGTTCTCATACAGAAATTTCAAATGGTAACTTCCCTGTTATATAGTTTTTAATAGTGATTTTTTTTTTTTGAGCTAAAATGGAAAGAACGCTCAGCTGCTCAGTGAGGCAGAGTTAAAATATTCTGCAAAAACATCACTTAGAGCAGAACCCCTGGGCTACCAATTAATGAACACACAGCTAGTAGGACCAGACACAGGTGTGCCATGGCAGATTCATGGCCCAGAAAAGGATTTTGCCATTATTATCTTATCTTTAACAATAAACACTTTATAGCAAACCATTTTTATGATAAGTGACGAAGGAGACTAAAATATGTATATAGCAGAATCAAACACAGGTACTCCCTGAAGTGTTCACTAGCTTTCTCTCGCAGCTTTCTCTGCTGGGCCCATTACTTCCATTCCACTTATATTGTTTAGTAGGGGTCTTGGCTTTCTGGCTGAACCTGTGAGATTTGTTAATCAAATGAATCCCAGTCCCAGCAACGGTTATCTAATGATCCTATGACAGCATGGTCTCTCCGGATAAATTCTGCCAGGGGCCCCAAGTCTCCCTGTTGGGGTGTTTTTTCCTGGTTGAAAACTCTATGCTTAAAATTTAGTCTTTTGTCTCAATCCTGAGAAATAACGATCACTGACAGGGAACCCATAATATCCCATACCTTTCTGGGAACAGGAGATCTTACCTCGATTTTTAAATACAGTGTAAGTACAGGCAGAAAAGTCAAGGTTGCCTGCTATGCAAAACCATCTTGTGACCCCACCCACTGCGGTGGAAACACAGTGGTGGATGAGTGTGAGTATGTGGATTTGGCTGGTGAGTGTGTTGTATGTGTCAGTGGGTTTGTGAAAGTGCATAGATTTGCATGAATCTGTACTTGTATGTTTCTGGGTGCTTGGGTATGAATATGCTATTTGTGTATATTTTTGAGTAAATGTGTGCAGTTGTGTGTGTGTTCATATGTGTCTGTATATGATCACATTCTGTGTGAGGGTATGACCATGAATGTGTGAGTATAAATGTATTGTGTATGGATGTCTATTTGTGTATGAATGTGTGTATGCGTGTAAAAGTGTGCATGTGTCTATTGTGTGGGTGAGTTTGGTTGAGTGTGTGGATGACTGTATGATTTGTGTGTGTAAATGTGTGTGTTTGGGTGAACATGTCAGTGTGTGAGTAAGTTGCATACATGTGTATTTGTAAGTGGGGTTGTATTTTTGTGTGTAGGAATGCACGTTGTGGGTGTTATTTGTATATGTGTGTCATTTTTTTTTTTTTAATGTGTGTCATTTTTTGTGTGTTCAAGTATTGCGTTGTGTGTGTTTGTGCGAATATATTTGTGTTGGAGCATGTGGGTCTGTGATTGTGTATTTGTGTGTTCTCGTTTGTGGGAGTGTGAGTGTGTAGTTGTGCAAACGCGAGCGTTTGTGTTGGGACTGTGCGCACCACGGGAATGTGGGTTGTCTGTGTGTTTGTGAGTATGTATGCTTGGTTTGCGTGTGCGTGTGTGTGCGCGCGCGATGGAGCGCGCGTGTGAGCCGCTGTGAGCGGTCGCCGCGCGCCTCCACCTCCGCGCGAACCGCCCCTTCGCGGCGGGAGCAGAGGCTGCGGCCGGGCGGGCGAGGGAGGGACGCGCGCCGCGGTGAGCGGCTTGCGCCGCCGTCACCGCCGCCGCGCCGACTCTGCCCTTTAAATCGGTGTCCAAGCCGATTACAGCTGATCTCCCACGTGACGTTTTACCTTCTGTCTCCCGGAGCGAGTGGCCCGAGGACAGTCCTTCTCAGCCCGCCGCGGGGCTCGGGCTCCCGCAACTTTGAGCGGAGCGGCGGCCGGCCGGGCGCCCTCGCGGGCCCCTCTTTCCACACGGACGTCGGGGCGCCGGGGGCTTCGCTCGGCCCGGGGCGGGGCGGGGCGGGCGGTCAGGGCAGACAACGTGTCCCGGCCGCAGCCCGCCGTCCCTCGGACCCGTGCGGCGCCGCGTCCGGGAGGCGGACGGCGAGCCCGGTGCGCCGCGTCAGGCAGCCGGGCGCCCCCCACGTCGTCCGGAGCCGGGCGGGCGCGCCCTCGGAGGAGCCGGCGGGAGATGGCCGCGAGGCAGGGCTGAGCTCCCCGCGCCCTCACCATGCAGAAGAGCGTGCGCTACAACGAGGGGCACGCCCTGTACCTGGCTTTCCTGGCCCGCAAGGAGGGCACCAAGCGCGGCTTCCTGAGCAAGAAGGCAGCCGAGGCGAGCCGCTGGCACGAAAAGTGGTTCGCCCTCTACCAGAATGTGCTCTTCTACTTTGAGGGCGAGCAGAGCTGCCGCCCGGCGGGCATGTACCTCCTGGAGGGCTGCAGCTGCGAGCGGGCACTCGCGCCGCCCAGGGCCGGGGCCGGGCCGGGCGGCGCCCGGGACACGCTGGACAAGCAGGTACCACGCGCCGTGCCCTCCCGGTCCCCCTGCCTGCGGCCGCGGCGATTCCCAACTCTCCTAACCCCGGAGGTGGAGGGCCCGACCTAACGCAAGGCCCTCGCTCCGAGGCCCCCCTGTAGCGTCCGTGGCAGGACCGCTCCACGCGTCTCCCCATCTCCATCCCCTCTTGTCCTCCATCCTTTATCTCTTCATCTCCGTTGGTGTAGCGGCTCGGCTTTATTATATTTTTTTCCCGCGTCCCGAAAGCGGTCGGGCCCTTTCAGCTTCTTTGCTCACCTCCCATGGCCTCTCTACACCTTGTTCGGAAGGATTTAGTGTGGTTACGCGTGTTGACACCTGTTGGATTTCGATTAGCAAAACGGAACTTATTTGGGAAAGTTTGGTTTCTCCTTTACCCGGCTGGTGCGTGCAGGTTTCTTTGCCTGAGATGTTTGATCGCTGGCTGAGCAGGGAACACACCGGGCTCCCGGGACGGACAGGCACTTTCTGTTGGTCATTTTCAATCTGTCTTTGTGGTTTCTATCAGTTTACTTTGCTAACATTTGGCCTGCTGGGTCTAATTATGAAGGTAAATGTGTATCCGTTTCCCTCAGGATTAATATTTAGTAGCCACATTCCTGCTACATGTAAACATGCGGGCATTTAAAAAGAACGCTTCTGTGTACTTTTCAATGAATGCTTTGAAAATGAATGTGATCTTTTTATTCTGGGTCGTAATTTTATTAGTTTTGCTATGTTTTGCACTCACGGAGGGAAAAAAAATGCCTGCAAATTTAGTAACTCCCGCACCCCATTCCTGCGAATGCGAAATTTGTATTTTTTCAATCACCATTTGTTATTAAAGTTAAAGCAGACTAATTTTATGCTCCCAAATCTTCTCACTTCGCTTTTAGATGTCCACCTGGAAAAAAAGGCTGATGGTCTTTGTTGTTGCATAAACATATTTAGCAGGTTAATTTTCCGTTCAAGTCAGACCAAACAGTTTCTACTGCAAACCCCGAGGGCGGCTGTGGGAGGCGCTAGCGATGGAAAGATGCGTAAGATGCCTGCATAACCCCTGGGGGCTCGTAAAACAATGTGTAAAGTTAAGGAGTTAAAACTAGATGGAACAGAAGTTTGATTTTTCTTTTCTCACTTTGGTTTCACTGTAAATCATTCAGGTTTAACTGATTAAGCGTGGTATAACACACACCTGAAAAACTTAAAGTATACCCCCTTTGGTTTTTGAGGGCATGTTGAGGGTCTTTGAAAAACTGATTTCCAATTTTGTAGATGTAGGTACTGGAAATATAAGTTAAATTTTCAAGTTAGATCTTTTAGAAATTACATTGAGAGCCAGAGGAGGGGTTTTGAATAAATATGTAGAGTTTTTTTTCAGGATTTTTTTTTTTTTTAGTGTTTCTGTTGGTGAGATTTTTCTTAAAGGCATGTGTTCCAAGGCCCATAGGAGCAAAGACCAATAGATTTAAGACGTGTTATTATGTCTAAACTAAAATAGGATACTTTAAATTATTCTGAAGATACATCATTGACTTAATTACAAAGTATTTTTCTCTCTTTGTATGTATGCTAATATCAGGAGATAGCCACTTTAAAAAAAGTAAACTGGGAGTGGGGAGTTTTTACCTGTTGCCCGGAAACACGGCTTCCTGTCCTGTTAACATATGAAAACCAAGATTTTTCTACTTGGAGAATAACCAGACTCTTATCTTTAGGACAGTTTTCTTTGAAGCATACTTTATAAAGAACTAATCTCTATAAATAGTTTGATTCTCATGCTACTTCCTAATGGAAGTCCAAAATAGGTCTCCTTACAAAAAATTTTTTTTCTCTGTCATACAAGCCATGAATATTTCTCACTCGTTTCTACATCTCCATGAGGTTAGAAATTAGAACCTGTGGTGATTGTAATAAAACTGAGATAGAGAATACAGCATTCAAAATGGATTAGGAGTTGGACTGGGAAATCTGTTAGTTTGTCTTGTGTTAGACATCCTTTATGACTTAGGTTGGCTGAGCACGCTGATATTTTTTCTGTAGTACTATCTGGCTATGTTTGAAGAATGAAGAAGAAACTGTGAAGATGAGAAGCAAGCAGAAACAGTTTACCTTAAATCTACAGTTTATTTAGTTGGTCCTCTTTCAGTTAATTTTTGTTGCTAACACACTGATGTGAAGAGCCTGACTCTTTGGAAAAGACCCTGATGCTGGGAAAGATTGAGGGCAAGGGAAGGGGATGACAGAGGATGAGATGGTTGGATGGCCTCATTGATCCAGTGAACACGAGTTTGAGCAAACTCGGGGAGATAGTGAAGGACAGGGAAGCCTGGTGTGCTGCAGTCCTTGGGGTCACAAAGATCCGGACACGACTTAGCGGCTGAACGACAACAGTGTGCTTTACCTCTGACAACTAGACACGGTGCATCTGTGAAGCTGGTGAGGTAGGGGGAAGTTGAGAGGGGCTGAGCAGAGATCCTGTCAAGGTCTGCTTCTCCGAGTATGCTTCTGGAACTTTCCTCGTAAACGTTCCTAGCAACACCATAAACATACTTGAAGGTTAGGGCTTGAAACAGGTCTTAAGGAGACAGAATAGGTTTCCTCCACCATTTCTGTGTGACTTCTTTCAGGCAAATCTCTTAACATCTCACTAACATTTTTTCTGTTAATGAAATCTGTTTTTTTAACATGTAAATATTAAAAGTTTGGCTAAGATGATTTCTAAGTTGCGTTCCAATTAGGACATCCCCTGCTTCTAGGATTTTAACAGATAGTGTGAGCTTTTTGCTGTGTACAAGGATGTGAAAGACAATTTCACAAGATTTAAAGGTTACCAGCCTCTGTAATAAATACTGCCTCTGAGTAGCTGAGGCCAAGCAGGTGATTGAAGTGGAGAGGTTCAGAACTATAGAAACATCATTGCTTGAGACAAAGACGTTCTTACCATTCACATTGAATGAATATTGTGATGACAGTGACAGTTGATGTAATTCTCGCTATAAAATGCCTCTAATCATTCTTGCCAGTTTAAATTCTACTTCTTCAAATTATTTAAAATTCTAATTAGCTGTGATAAGTTATGAGAAGAGAACACTCATTGGTTTGTTTCTTCTTAATACTCATTCAAAGTGCTTTGGTTGACAAAAGAAAATTAAAGTTTTTTCCTTCCCTCTCTCCTTCCTTCTTTTCCTCTGTCCCTTCCTCCCTCCCACTTCTTTCCTTTATTTCACCATTTTATCTTAAACTGTTTCCAGTTAAGAAGAAAAAAGAAAAGTGATTTTCACTTTCCAAATGTGCATAGGTTGAAGGAATATTTGCATTGCTCTATTTTTCTCAGTAGTGTCCCAGGATTTCACTTTAGTTGGTCCTCGGGAGATGCATGGCTCTTATCAACCTTCTATAGTAGCTATTTCTTAGTGATAGTTGCGGTGATATAGTCAAAATGCTCTCAGTTACAGAAAATTTTAAGTGGTGCTCCTTTTCTCGAAAATATGTGTATTGGTAGCACTTCTTTCTGAAAGAGCTCCATTTATGGAAAATGACAAACTTACCTTTCATTCCAGGTAAAGGTGTTCAAGGGGGAAAGGAATTTGCATTTAGTAGGAACCTTCTATGTGCTAAACTCAGTGTTCCCTTCTATTGGCTAATCTAGTTGGAACCTCACTTCAGCTCTCGGAAATTGGCAATGTTCTTTTGTGTTTACCTATGATAAGACTGAGGCTTTAAGAGTTTTAGGGAGATGACCAAAGTCTAAGTCTAGGTATGAAGACTGAATAATCTCTGAAGAGTGTTTTATTAAGGAGACTATTTAAATACACTAAGCTTCAAGAAATTGCAGATCTGGGTGAAATGGGGGTTGGAGTTGTAATAAGTGAATCACTGTTTAATTTTTTCCTCTTAAAACTGTTTAAAGGAGCAGTTTCCATTTTGAAAAATTCAGTTGCAGACCATTCCATTTTCAAAGAAAAATGGGCTTTATGTTTAAACAGTTGTATGTGGGGGGGGGGTATTCATTTACTTCAGCAGGGAATCTAAAAATACTTACTCTGGGGTGAAAGTATACACATCCCAGTTAGTCTGATCTGTTTAAGTGGTTGTATCCGTCTTGCCTGCTTGCAGGAGTGGCGTATATACAGGAACAAAGTCATCTTTACTCTTACTCTCCTGATAATGTTGAGTGTTCTGTTCAGCCTGACTTCAGCTGTTTCAGAGGCAGGGGAGAGAATATATCCTTAGTTCTGGAGATTTACAGTAGTAGATACTAGTCATATTTGTGCTGAATGAAACATGTTTTAATTTTTAAGGGATTAAAGGTTATGTGATTTCCCCTGTCACCTCATTTCCAGCCAGTCATTTTAGCCTTCCTAACTTGACCACAAGCAGAGGATTTTAATCATTTTATCGAATTAGGCAGAGCTGCCTGCAAGCCCTGAAATATTTGTGGAGGTTGGGGAGTGTGGATGATCAGTTTTTGTTCCAGCTCACATTAATTGAAATATAATAACTAACTCAGTATTTTCTTTTCAACCTTTGCTTATTGAACACAAATACAGGGCAAATGGAATAAAAATATTTGTTAAACCTTGTAAAATGTTTTAAAGTATAATTTAGGAAAGAAGTGATTTATCACTTGAACTTTGTTATCATTCTTCCAATTAAGATTTGAATGAAGAAAAATAATCTATGGATTAGAAAAATACAGTTTTAATTTTGACTGCACTAAAGCTTACTGTTTATATTATTGTACTTATCGTTAAGACTTCAGCGTAGAAAAATCCATCTTTGATGGGACAGATGTACATAAAAGTGAATTTTTATTGTGACAAGTATGTTTCCATGGGTTTTAATAAGTGAGTACTAAATACACTACTAAATGGTGGAAAATATTTGTAGTGTAATAACAGTTTTTTTCCCTTCTTTCAGGATTGAAAAAGCAGGATTATTTTTTTTTTTCATTGAATGATAAGTCCTAAAGCATGTATGATAACCAAAAGCTTCCGGCTTAGCCGGCAAATATTAGTAGTTTGTTATAATAGTAGTTGTTGATATTGCTGTTTGTTTAATGCAGATTATACTTTTTAGTTGACCATATTTTTGTCCATATTTCTCAATAAATATGCATGATACAGTCAATATAATTTTAATTTTGTAGAGTAGAAAAAGTAGTGAAATAAGCCATATTGACAAACAATATGGATTTACTCAGGTCTGAGGTCCTGATTTTACAATTTGAAAGTAGTTTTATGTTTTTATGCCTTGTTTATTTGTCCTACAAGAAAGGGATATGGGGGTATATTTGTGTATGCATATTGTGTATATGTTTATTGAGTTTATCTTCCATCATTAAAAATTAAGCACTTTTTGTGCATTTATATAGTTTATCTTCCATCATTAAAAATCAGACACTTTTTATAGTTATATGGAGCTTCCCAGGTGGTGCTAGTGGTAAAGAAACTACCACCAATGCAGAAGACATAGGAGACACAGGTTCGATCCCTGGAGAAGGGAATAAAAACCCATTCCAGTATTCTTGCCTGAAGAATCCTATGGATAGACACTGGCGGGCTGTAGTTCATGGAGTTGCAAAGAATTGGATACAGCTGAAGCAACTTAGCATTCAATTACATACCTTGGAGTTTGCAGGTTTTTATTTGTATCATTAAGACATGTATTTCAAGACACGAGTTGTAAATACAATCTGTGTACAATTGGGGTGATTTATTTTTCAGGACTAATGATTTTGTTAAGTTACATCACAGTATAAATTTCTCTCTGAAATTAGTTTACCTTAAGACTATGTATATTAAAATATTAGTTAATATTGAAACAAAGCTAGCAATGATATTTGTTAGGTTTCAGTATAGCACTATGGTAAATGTTTGTTTACTATATAATATTTGGCCATTATTCTAAAAATTGACCATTGTTCCAGAATTATTCAATGCAGTTCAGTTGGTATAATTTTCAAATATTAGCTGATCATAAAGTTATAAATACATTATTTTGGCTCTACCAAAGGGTATAAAATATTTTACCATTTTTTCCCAAGGAATTAAAATATGATGATATGTATATTTTGGGAGGAAAACAGCAGCAAGTTTTCCTTGATAAAACATTTGTATCAGAAAGTGGAACAAAGATGCAGAAAGCACATGTTCTCACAACTTTTCCTTTTTACTAGCACTTGAAAAACTTACTATTCACAAGAAATGAACATCCAAATCATTTTTCTTAAAAACTTCTCATAGTGAATGCAGAGTGCTTCAAATATACTTTTAGGGAGAGGGCAGAAAAAAGTTTCAGTTTATCTGTGTTTATTTAAGTAATAATTCTTTTTTATTGAACTATAAAGAAAGAAATGAGAAAGTTGGGGAGGCTTATGTAAGTCATAGCATTAATGAAATGAATTAATGAAAGCTAGAATTAAGTTAATGAAAGCTAGAATTCTCATAACATTTGAGAAGATACAAGTAAAACTACTTTAAGAAAAACTATACTTAAAAATAAAAGTTATTGATTTCCTTAGTGCAGCGGTCCCCAACCATTTTGACACCAGAGACAAGTTTCGTGGAAGAGTTTTCCATGGACAGGGGATAGGGAGATGGTTTCGAGATGATTCAAGCACATTACATTTATTGTGCACTTTATTTCTGTTATTAAATCAGCTCCACCCCAGGTCATCAAACATTAGATCCTGGAGTTTGGGAACCCCTGCTTCAGTGCCTTATTTTTTTTTTAATGGAGGCTAAAATTTCTTTTGTTAGCTCCTCCCATACTTATGCTGTGAACTGGCTGAGACTGATGATGTTGGGGTCAGCAGGGGTCTGAGGGACCCTGGTTACTGATAATTTGCATTCTTTCTTTTCAGTTTCCCAAAATGTTTTATTTTGTCATTTTCTGATTTAATGTAGACAATGCCTGATTCATTTCCTGAACTGTATTTATGAGCTCATGCCATTTGTGTGACTAATGTAAACAGGAGGGTTAGTGCCGTCAAATAGAGGGACGATTGGAAAGCTAGGAGGCTTCTGGGGTTAGAAATATGGGAATGGGGAGGAAGTAGCCTGGTCTCAGGTTCACTGTAGAGGATCATACCTCATTGCAGAAGTCATAACAAGATAATGTTATGATGCATAGGAAGAGGTGACCGCTCATATCTGATATGGATTTGCTTTCAACTTGAAGAATGTCACTTTCCAGGTCAGATAGTCGTATTGTGTATGGTTTGGTTCAGAAGTTAAACTGTGGGGGTTTCAGTCTCCACACAGATGCTTACTGGATCTGTGATGAGTAATTTCTCTTTCTTATCCCTGTCTGGGATGGGGATCATGGTAGTAGCTGCATCACCCGGTTGTTGAAAGACTCATAGGCAATGAGTCCATGCCCCAGCACACACATAGCACATTTGTCAGCTGGCGTTTGTGTTACTCTCTTTCTAATATAATTCTTTTTAAATTTGCTTCTTGTTGCTTTAATTACTAGGGTTGCTTAGGCAGGTTTTTCCTTTCTTCCTCTTTAAAAAATACTTTTAATTTAACACAGACAAAATAGAATGTTTTAGGGAATACCAATATACTTATTGTCCAGCTTCAGTGATATTCAGCTTTCTGCTTTCTTGTTATGTTCTTTTTCCCCACACATGCCTATGTCGTTGTTGTTGTTTGACTCTTTTAAAGCAAGTCCCAAACATCATGTTAAATAAGGAGGCTTTTCCTTTTTGGCACAGCCCTTGTTTGATGCTGAAGATTGTAGTAGGTGTAGCTCTGAAAAGAACGATCCTGGAAAGAGTTTGTAATGTGTTTCTGATTTAGTGTGTGTTGTTGTAATTGTCATCATCTTTTTGTTCCTTTGATGTCATTATAAAGGAGAAAACCTGAGACAGTAGTTTTGAAGATATAAAGGTAGTAGAAATATGTTTTAAATAAGGCCTGGCTTGTTAAATCCTAAAGAAAAGAAGTCTGAAATCAGTTGTTTAACCATGACCATGGTGTAAAAAGTATTTTCACGATTTGACCGCATTGTAGGGGAAATTGGATTTCCCTGGTGTCTCAGACAGTAAAGAATCCACTTGCAACGTGTGAGACCTGGGTTCGATCCCTGGGTTGGGAAGATCCCCTGGGGGAGGGCATGGCAACCCACTCCAGTGTTCTTGCCTGGAGAATCCCCATGGACAGAGGTACCTGGAGGGTTACAGTCCATGGGGTCCAAAGAGTCAGATATGACTGAGCGACTAAGCACAGCACACACAGAGGAAATTAAATTATTGGTGATTTTCCTACTGAGGGATTCTTATATTTTTTGAAATCTACTTACCAAACTCTTCCAGCAGCTGAAAGAGTCTTGTTTAGAGTTAAGAGTGAGTGCTTTCTCTTCTGATGCCATTGATACTTCTCATCTCTCAGTATTTTGCGTAGCTTTGCAACAATCAGGACATTATCCATAAACCAGTGTCTCGTCCATCTTTGACAATCAGCTCTGAGACCCAGCAGTAGTAAATGCTATTTTAAGGCAGTTACTGAGGTTTAATTAGCCAGGTGTATAGTTTGCTTTTTCTAGTGCTGCTAAGTTTTTCCAGGGTTTGTTGGTTTCCGTCACATGATTATTTGCTTTAGGCAAGGGAGCGCCATGAACTTGAGTTGTCTTGAATAATGGGGACCTCTGTGTGTGGTAGGGGGATAGTGGGAATATAAATTAAATAAATAAATAATAAAATAAATAAATAAATAAAAGGGCAAGTATTGCTCTGTCTTTATGGTGACCAGCTATGATTTGGGCTTCCCTGGTGGCTCAAGGGTAAAGAGTCTACCTGCAATGCAGGAGACACCGGTTCAATCTCTGGGTCAGGAAGATCCCCTGGAGAAGGAAATGGCAACTCACTCTAGTATCCTTGCCTGGAAAATCCCGCGGACAGAGGAGTTGGGCAGGCTACAGTCCATGGGGTCGCAGAGTCGGACACGACTTAGCGACTGAAGCACTACAGCTGAGCTTTGGACACTGGTGCTGGCTGACAGCTTCTGCAGTGTGTTTATGCCTCTTTGGTTCCTCGTGGCTTCTGCTTTCTCATCATTTCTGTTGCCCTTAACTGTATGCTGCCATGCCTCTCGTGGTCCTGACTCAGCGTGGTGTGGCCCTTCTCTCTGCTTTTACTGCTTTAGTTCTCACTGCGGCATCTCTTATTCACTCAGGGTATTCAGGCTCATCTTTTTGTGAGAGGGAATCTCATCGGCTCAGCTCGCACTTGGAGACTAGACAGGACTACTGGACTCTGACCAGTCCGTGGGCTGGCTGTCAGTCAGCAGGAGCTGTGGATAAGGGAGTTTCATGAAAAGTTTGGTGGATGTCAGAGACATTATTATTGACGTGTCTAGTGTATTCATCAAGCTAGTAAATATTTTCAATAACTAATATTTATGCATTGTAAGCCACCTTCTCTTCCTTCAGTAGCAATTTTACATTCTCATCTTATCAATAAGATCCTTCCAATAAAACAGTTTCTGTCCTCTGGTCCTGATTGGCCTCCTGTGTTGCTAAGGATTCATGTTCATAACTTCTCTTTACTTTTTAATACTTTACTAGTAAATGTTATTTGAACGTTGTTCTTTTAACAGTAAATTACAATATAAACCTGTTTCCAGGGCATATGTGTATAGAAAAGTGCCAGATCACAAGTGCGCTGCTTCCTGAATGATCGCAGAGTGAATATATTTTTGTAAGCAGCACCCAGATCAAGTCATTGACATGTTCAGCCCTCCAGAAACTAACCTCCTGTCTGTTCCTCTTAAGTGTACTTACCCATGGGTAGCCACCATCCTTGCTTCTAGCATCATGGATTCCTTTTGCCTGTTTTTGAACTTCATCACAGACACATGCAGTAAGTACTCTTCTGTGTCAGGCTGCTTTCCCTCAACTTCATATCTGTGAGTTTTCGATGAAACTTCAGATGCTGTGGTTCATTCCTTTTCATTTCTTTGTAGCATTCCATTGAATGAGTATACAGTGGTTTCTTGGCCTATTCTTTGTCTACTGTTGGTGAAACATTTGGATTGTTTCCAGATTGAGGCTATTACAAATAATATGGCTATGGAAATTCTTGTACAGATATTTTTTGTGTGTTCATGTATACATTTCTGTTCAGTATATGTTCAGGAATTAACTTTTTGGTTCACAGGACTTACTTATATTCAACTTCAATAATTACTGCTAAACAGTGTGCTTTTTCTTTTTTTTTAAATGGGTTTTTTTGATGATTTTTTTTCCATTTATTTTTATTAGTTGGAGGCTAATTACAATATTGTAGTGGTTTTTGCCATACATTGACATGAATCAGCCATGGATTTACATGTGTTCCTCATCCCGATCCCCACTCCCACCTCCCTCCCCATCCCATCCCTCTGGGTCTTCCCAGTGCACCAGCCCCGAGCACTTGTCTCATGCATCCAACCTGGGCTGGTGATCTGTTTCATCCTTGATAGTATACTTGTTTCAATGCTGTTCTCTCTGAACATCCCACCCTCGCCTTCTCCCACAGAGTCTAAAAGTCTGTTCTGTACATCTGTGTCTCTTTTTCTGTTTTGCATATAGGGTTATCGTTACCATCTTTTAAAATTCCATATATATATATGTGTTAGTATACTGTATTGGTCTTTATCTTTCTGGCTTACTTCACTCTGTATAATGGGCTCCAGTTTCATCCATCTCATTAGAACTGATTCAAGTGAATTCTTTTTAACGGCTGAGTAATATTCCATGGTGTATATGTACCACAGCTTCCTTATCCATTCATCTGCTGATGGGCATCTAGGTTGCTTCCATGTCCTGGCTATTATAAACAGTGCTTCGATGAACATTGGGATACATGTATCTCTTTCAGATCCGGTTTCCTCAGTGTGTATACCCAGGAGTGGGATTGCTGGGTCATATGGCAGTTCTATTTCCAGTTTAAAGAATCTCCACACTGTTCTCCATAGTGGCTGTATTAGTTTGCATTCCCACCAACAATGTAAGAGGGTTCCCCTTTCTCCACACCCTCTCCAGCATTTATTGCTTGTAGACTTTTGGATAGCAGCCATTCTGACTGGTGTGTAATGGTACCTCATTGAGGTTTTGATTTGCATTTCTCTGATAATGAGTGATGTTGAGCATCTTTTCATGTTGAACAGTGTTCTGAAATAGTTATATCAATTTGTGTTCCTGCTAGCAATGTATAAGAATTACAAGTGCTCTGCATCCTTGCTAATAGTTGGTATTATCAATCTTTTTAGTTTTAAGCCTTCTAGTAGACATGTAGTAGTAGCTCATGTTTTTTTTCATTTTTATTTCTCTGATATTTAACTTGAACATTTTCCCAAGTATTTCTTGACCATTTGAACATTCTCTGTTTTGAAGTGCTTGTTCAATCTTTTGCTCATTTTTCGGTTGAGTTGTCTTATCTTGTCGATCTGTGCATGCAGGCTAAGTCACTTCAGTGGTGTCAGACTCTTTGCAACCCTATGGACTGTAGCCCTCCAGGCTCCTCTGTCCAGGGGATTCTCCAGGCAAGAATATTAGAGTGGGTTGTCATGCCCTTCTCCAGGAGATCTTCCCGACCTAGGGATTGAACCCTTGTCTCTTACATCTCCTGCACTGGCAGGTGGGTTCTTTACCAATAGCACCACCTGACAAGCCCTTATTGATCTGTAGGAGTTTTTAAATGTTAAGTTAAACTACATGAATTGCCATTTTTGAATGTCAAAATAATTGACTATCATCTTGTTCATTCTAGTATGTATGAAGACACGAGTCCTTTGTCAGTTATATGTATTGGAAATATTTTCTCTACTCTGGTTTGCCTTTCTACTTTCTTAGAGGTGTCATTTGATGATAAGAAGTTTAAAATTTTATTGTAGTATAAACTCTCTGTATTTTTCTTTGTGGCATTTGTCTGCCCATGAAATGAGTGCAGATGGGGACAGCATCTGGAGGTTCTTTGTGTGGAAGGTGCAGGAGCTGGGATCTCCCTTGTTGCTCTGTGGTCAAAGCAATCAAGTGGATCACAGAAGATGCAGCAGTAGGTAAAACAGAATGCGCTTGCAGCAGCTTCAGATCGCCACACCAGGATGTTTTCCCCTTTGAGAAAAGCTCCAGGGGCAATGTACAGGACAAAAATATCTTAATGTTCTTTCCTCCCTCTTACCTCCTGGGGCCTGAGGTGTTCCCTCCCTACATGGTAGGTTGTTGTTCTTCCTCTAGAGATGCAATACATGTGTATGCACCAAAGACTTGTACAAGAATTTTGACAGCAGTGTTATTCACAGAAGAGGGTGTTCTGTTCCAGTACGTCTAACTTCACTTTGTTTTCAGTCATCCCCAGTTCACACCTACCTTTCGTCTCAAAGGGTCAGGTGCGAGAGGGACAAGGTACTTTTATTAACTTAACCAGAGCTAAGCTTGAATTCCTGACAGCTCCCTTTCAACTATACTGACACCTGCAGGAGGTATCATCCAGGCTGGCCTGGGGGGTGCTGTTAGTGAAAGAAAAACACATCACCCCCAACACTGGTCAAGACTGAATCCTCAGTTTTCAAAATACATCTATGTAATGCTCTGTAATCCTTGACTCTTTGTCCTGATCCTTACCCAGGAAATGATGAAGAAAGAATGAGCCCTTTCTTGGAATACCTAAATTCACTAATCAAACTGCCTTACTGAAATATATGGACCGGGAGGGAATGAGGGTGAAAGAGGTGGACAGTCAGTCCATTGTGGAGTGCACAGATTAGTTTCAAGGGCCGCAGTGGGGTGACTGGAAACTGCTAACCAGTAACCCGAAAGAGTACCAACAGTGGTGAGGCAGCGCCGCGAGCCCAGGAGGGCTTCGAATGTCTGGTGTAGGCAATCTGCCAAGAGTGGGAGGGGGTAACGCCCCTCATGACGTGGCCCCTCCCATTGTGAGACAAATGGGTCAACTTTGGACAAGAGTCACCAGCCTGCCCTGCAGCGGTAGCCCTCTGCATTGGAAACAGTCAGCCTCCATCAGCGGCTTGGTTCCAGTTGGTCCACAGCCCTTCCTGGGGGCACCTGCATGCCTGATCCAGAGAGTTCAGTCAGCAGACAGTTCAGTCGGTGCCCCCCATTCATGTTTCCAAAAAAGGATCTTTGCAGTCTGTAGTTTTCCAAGTGATAGACCAGATGGCTGGGCCATTGCCAACAGCCGCCCGCAGAGTCTGAGCCCTGCCCTCTGGCTGGAGCAACTCCATCTGCTTTTTCCTCTGCGTAGCTGACACCGAGACTGACCAGCCACAGCTCGCCGGTGGATACCGTTGGGTTTCAGCTTAGCCAAATCATCAGTGAATCAGGCCCAGATGGTTAGGGGATTTCTGTGAATCAAGGATCCTGTTGAGTCAGTGGCTCTGCCTCAGGTAGCTGAGCAGATAAAGTTTCCTACAGAGAGAGAGAGAGAGATGCTGCTCTTCAAAATGTAATACACAGCTGCTGCTGGGGCCACACCAACTACATTCTTAAATATACCTTTTCCATTGAACAAACAAGATTTGCGCCCTGCCTACCTTGTCAGTTCTTGAGTCTGAGTTAACTCATCCAAAAATGGGAATTTCAGACTGGAGAGTTACAAGTCCTCTATGGGTCAGTTTCAACAAGGACTCAGCTGTAAACTGATGGTCACCTGCATGCCTTGTAATTTTGTTTGGATGCTGGACATTGTTTATGAAAAACCCGAAGAGGTGATTTCAGGTTCTGTGTGACATTATTTTCCTTCAGAGAGGATTTACTTTTGGTTTCTTGCTGGCATTAACGTGGGGTAGTTTATACTAATCCATTCTGAGGATGAGCTGGTGAAAGTTGGGTTTCAGGTTTGTGAGAGCAGAGTTTCCACTTTGTCCTGATTTCTAAAGTGTAGCCTTTCCAAGATCTTATCAGGAATTCTGAGTGTTTACATAACCCCCTCCTCCTTGGTCTCTTCACAGCCCCATGGGACTGCAAAAAACTCAGAGCTGATTTCCAGCCTCTTAGCTGCTGCTTTCTGCCTGGCCTCTTAGCCTCTTGGCTCTGTACTACTTAGAAGTTGGCAAATTCATTGAGAGGAACAACTTCAACGACTGTTAGACTCACTAGTTTACTTCCCTTCTCTAAGGTCTTTAGTTCTTAGGTCCTGGCTATCTTGTTAGCTCACGGATGCTTACAAATGGATGTGTGTGTGTGTGTGTGTGTGTGTGTGTTGTGTCCAGCTTTTCTAACTGTTCATAGTGTGTGCATGTTAGAGTGGTTGGGGAGGGCCTATAACAAGTTACCTGGCTGTTACCACTTAGAAATGGGTTTTTAATAGTGAATCTAAAAATTAGTCAAACTCCTTTCAAAACAGTGGAAGAATTATCTTGTTTCCTTTTTCCAGAAATGTATCTGTTAATTACTTGTAGTTCAGTAATAATGAAATACTAAGAAGTCAAATCACAACTAATCCTATTTTATCAATTTAATTCTGAACATCTTTGAATATGTGTATTCTGAGATGTAACTATTTCCTCATCTGGAAAATGGGCATGATTCCTACTTTGTAAAGAAAGTGGGAGTATAAGACCCTTTTCACATAGTGACACTTTTTATATTCTTTAAATTCAAGAATATCCCTTTAAATTCTTCACAGTTACATTTTTTTCATCTAAGTGAGGGCCATTTAAACAGTAGGTCAGTTGAGAGTTTGCTTACTGCAGGTGTGTGTTCTGTTCATTTTATGGTCCATTTTGAGAACCAGATAGCTATCTGCCTAGTTCATTGGCATCTTTTTGAGCCCAAGGTTTTTAAGGTCTATGGAAAATATTTAGTGGATGACAGATTCCTCAAGAAATAGTTGGAAGATTATTTTTTACTAAGTGCAGGAGAATATTACCTAAATAGGTTAGTGAGAAATTTTTGTCATTTAGATGCTTTCTGTTCTATAGATCCTTCTAATGGTGATACATATTAAATATATTAAAATGATATTAATAGGTAGTTTTTCAGAAGAAAAATATAGCTAATTTAATATTTTCACTTTAAAGGTTCAGCCTTTTATAGAGGGTATTTAAAATGTATACTAAAAAATAAATCCACAGCTTACTCATTTTTCTCCTTTTTGGTACAAATTGCCATGTTGGCAGAATATTTTTATTTTTATTATTATTGCTTTTTCTTAGTTGTCCTGACTTTTAAAAAAATCTTTACTGGAGATTTATCAATACAATGTAGTGTTAGTTTTAGGTGTATAGCAAAATGAATCATACACACACACACTTATTGTTGTTTAGTCACTAAGTTGTGTCCAATTCTATGACCCCATGGGCTGTAGCCTGCCAGGCTTCTCTGTCCATGGGATTTCCCAGGCAAGAATACTGTAGTGAGTAGCTGTTTCTTTCTCCAGGGTATCTTCCTGACCCGGGAATTGAACCTGAGTCTCTTTCTTGGTAGGCAGATCCTTTAACCCTGTGCCACCTGGAAAGCCTATATATATATATCTCCTATAAATATATATATACACCCTATATACCCTATATTTATATATATCCCTAGTAACTCAGCTGATAAAGAATTCATCTGCAATGCAGGAGACCCCCATTCAATTCCTGGGTCAGGAACATCCCCTGGAGAAGGGTTTGGCTACCCCCTCCAGTATTCTTGGGCTTCCCTGATGGCTCAGATGATAAAGAATCTGCCTGCAATGTAGGAGACCTGGATTCGACCTTGAGTTGGGAAGATCCCCTGGAGGGAGGGCATGACAACCCTCTCCAGTATTCTTGTCTGGAGAATCCCCATGGACAGAGGAACCTGGCAGGCTACAGTCCATGGGGTCGCAAAGAGTCAGACACCACTGAGCGACTAAGCAAGCAAGCAAGTATATATCTGTATGTATATATAATTGAATATATGTATATTCTTTTTAAAATTCCTTTCCCATAAAGGTTAGTACAGAATTTTGAGTAGAATTCCCAGTGCTATACACCAAGCCCTTGTTTAGTTGTCTGCTTTATATATAGTAGTGTGTATATGTTAATCCCAATCTCCTAATTTAACAGAACTTTTTATTTATAAAAATAATGTTATGAAGGAATTGGAAACTGCTTGGTCTAATTGGGCAAGCAGTGAGTTCTAACTGAAAACCAGGGCAAATAAGCCTAAAGATCTAATGTATAGGCATGGTGGCCATACTTGGCCTCTCCTGGTGGCTCAGATGGTAAAGAATCTGCTTATGATGCAGGAGACCCAGGTTCAATCCCTGGGTCAGGAAGATACCCTGTAGAAGGGAACTGCAGCCCACTCCAGTATTGTATCAAAACTGAAAATATGCTAAGAGAATAGATATCAGATGCACTTATTGAACAAAACGCTAACTTTGTGAGGAGATGATACGTTAACTAGCTTGACTGTAGTAATTATTTCACCAAGTTTACCAAATCATCATGATGTACACCTTAAATATATATATAATTTTTATTTTAAATAAATCTATTCATTAAAAAAGTAATGTTTCTGGGGATCCAAAGGATATCTTGGTTACTATACAATACAGTATTGTATACTTGAAATTAATTACCAGAGTAGATCTAAAATGTTCTCACCACACACACACAGGTACACAGGGTTACCATGTAAAGTGATGGATTTGTTAGCTGACCTTATCATGGTAATTATTTCACAACATATAGTATATCAAATCATCACATACACTTTAAACTTACACGGTGTTATTTGTCAGTTATATCTCAATGAAACTGGGGAAAGAAATCAGTGAATGGATATCAATAGTATCTATTTTCTGATTCCATGAATTACATATAGAAGTGATTGGTTGTTCTTGCAACACTGTGGCCCAAGTGGATACCAGTCAAAAAGCCTGCATTCTTATCCCAGCTCTTTGAGAGAATAATTAAGGCACTATCTATTTTCTTGAACATTTGGTCAGGGATGAAAAACAGAGCTTGTTTGTCTGTAAATAATTGGGGGTAAAGGATTGATGTTTGTGATCTTGAAACGGTCTTGGTATCTCAGACACTGCCCATGAACCCAAATAGACCTTACCTTAACTACTGTCTAGTCTTCTATTTTTATGTAGTTGCAATAGAAATTCAAACTATTATTATTATTTAAAAATTAAATAATGATATATAATTCTATTTAACTTTCAAAATACATTCACGTATTTTAACCATTTGATTTCTTAATAACTCTGTATTACTTGTGTTTCCTTTGCAATTTCTAACTTTTTAGGCACATGGTTAAACTTATTAATGAATTATAAAATTCATTCTCTCAAAAAGGAATAATGTTTTTTTGTGTATAATTTGAAGTCAGAGAACTTCAAGAAAATTAATATTTCCTGAAATCCCATTCCTCAGAAAAAACCATATATTGAATTGTTGGAGGATTTCTTTCAGGAGTTTTTTTCATGGGTATGAATATAATAAACAGACATTTTTAAAGTAAAGCATAATCAATATCATATTTTATATGTAGAGTTTTGGATCTTGATTTTTTAATTGAACATTGTATTGTGAGCATTTTGTTTAACTATCTTTGAAAACATTATTTTAAATTACCATACAACATTCTTGCTATCACACAGATGTACAGTAAACATTCTGCTGTCTGATGTTTAGATTGTTTTGATGTTATAAGGCTGTGCTTTGGTATAGTAAGTAATGCTGCAGTGAACATCAGGACGACATTTGTGAAAAAATTGTCAGGGCAGGTGGAGGCACATTCAATTAAATTAATAAACAAAAAAGCAGGAAGTGATAGTCAGCTTTTAGCTATGACCATAAGGGTATTTCCCTCAACTTCTCCACCTTAATTAAAAGCTGTTTTCTCTAATAAATGCCCCACTTTCAAGGTAGTATTGTAACTGGTTGAAAACCCAACAGGAAATGTAAATGCCTGGGATGGAGGTACAATCTCACCTGTGAGTAAAATACAGAAACAAACGTGGCTCAATACAGTAGTCTAATTTGGGGAAATAAAACTATAGACCTATGAATGCATTTTGGCGGGATTTACTCTTCTTAGGAGGTGTTTGTTTTGATTAGTTAGAGTGCCTAGGACCATGATAAATGAGCTCTGCTTGAATGAATAAAGTAGAAATGCCTAAAATTACCACATTCCATCGATTTTAAGCATACTTGGATTGTAACGTTTTACATTTTGTGAAATTAGAATGTGTTTTCAATCAATGTGCACATTTGGTTGATGTGATAATACTTTTCCTATATACCTTTACTAATTTAGGTGCATTTAATGATACCATGGGCTTCCCAGGTGACTCAAATGGTAAGGAATCCACCTGCCGATGCAGGAGACACAGGAGATGCAGGTTTGATCCCTGGGTCAGGAAGATCCCCTGGAGGAGGAAATGGCAACCCACTCCAGTATTCTTGCCTGAAAAATTCCATGGACAGAGGAGCCTGGCAGGCTACAGTGCATGGGGTCCGAAAGAGTTGGACATGACAGTATGCACACACTTAATGATACCATGAGAGACACAGAGTGGGAGTTTTCAGACTAAGATGCTTGACAGTTGTGTTTGCAGTGCTGTTTGCTCTGTGTGTTTGAACCTAGAGGTGTATAAATATCTTTATTATATCATAGACTTCCCTGGTGGCTCAGAGGATAAAGAATCCACCTGCAATGCGGGATACCTGGGCTCGATCCCTGGTTTGGGAAGATCCCCTGGAGGAGAGCCTGTCTAACCACTCTAGTATTCTTGCCTGGAGAATCCCCATGGACAGAGGTGCCTGGTGGCCTACAGTCACGGGAAAGTCAGCCATGACCGAGCGACTAAGCATAGCACATATTGTATCATATGCAGTGGGCTTTTGACCTTTTGATAATAATTGAATATAAGGATGGGGAATGTCCTGACCATGTGAGAAAGAAGAAAATTCAGTGCTTGGTTTTTAAGGTGTTTACTCTCCTCTTATCGTGGTTGTTATCTCTTCCTGCAGCCTCTTTAAATCACATGATCTTTGGTCACTAAAATTCAAGATGTTGCTTCTCCATAAAACATTATTAACTTTTTTGGCAGTGGGTCTTTATTTTTCAAATTCTTCCATTGTGGTTAGAGAATGGCAGATTTGACTGATCATTCTAGCCTGTCCTTAAATTGAATTGTCTTAACCTTTTGTGATTTAAAGAAACCAGACCAAAACAATTAAACCCTCCTGGGATACTCATTCTTCCTACCTTTGATGTTGTTAACGGCTGCCTTGCCTCTTGGGACTTCCGATCCTTTCCACTGAGAACATCTCTCCTGTTCCTGGTGTTCCAGCAGCCCTCCTCCATCACACCTCTCCCTGTGGCTTTTGATAATAAGAATGATTTTGGCCCCAAGCAGAACTTCTGAAAGAATGTCACTGAACTTCTTCTGTCCTCTTATTTTAAAACTTATATGTTGCTGTGAATTTAAATAAATGGGCTTTCTAGTTTTGTTGTTTAGACAAAACATTTATGTGTTGTTACTGATGTATAGTTAATTTACAATGTTGTGCTTGTTTCTAGTGTGCAGTAAAGTGATTCATATATACATATATATGTGTGTTTTCTGTATCTGTGAGTCTATTTCTGTTTTGTAAATAAGTTCATTGCTATCTTTTTTTTATGTTATACAAATAAGTGATGTCATATGATATATAGCTTTCTCTCTCTGACTTACCTCACTTAATACAATAATCTCTAGGTCCATCCATGGTGCTGCAGATGGCATTATTTCAGTCTTTTTTATGGCTGAGTAATATTCCATTGTATATATGTACCATATCTTCTTTATTCATTCATCTGTCAATGGAAATTTAGACTGCTCGACAAAACATTTTATTAAAGATTATTTTAGCATCCTGGAAGGCAGGTTTGTTTGGAGACTCTGTCACCTTCCATAAAGGAGAAAAGCCCTATGCCTTTTCACCTGGCTGTCTTGTTGGCTAGTGAGGTGGGCAGGCTTGTTGGCTAGAGCTCTCACAGACCACACCTCCTGCGTATCCACTTCCCAGATTCCTCAGGATTGCTGCTCATGACATCACAGTAAAACCCACTCAAGTGTTTTCCAGATACTTCTAATCTCTTTTGCACATTTGTATAAACGTTACTAAAAGTTTGGAGCTGAGTTTTTATGTATGACATGTTATTGTAGTCGCAATACACCAGCACTAGTTACTTATATAATCGCTGTTATGAAGTGAAAACCTTCCATGTTAGGTTTTATTAAGACTTGTTTTTGTTCATACTGTTTGGCTTAATTGATATCACAGCAGGGTTCCAGGTTTTCCAGGACAATCTTGATTTAAAATATTCTATCTCTACAGTACCATAACAACATTTGGGCTTTCAGGTCATGAGGTCATGATTTGCTTTGAAAATTATGGTACCTGTACTTCCTGGTAGCTTTGAAAAAATTTGTGAAATGCTGGTTAGACTCCTAAATGGCATTCTCAGTGGTCCATGTGGTACAACTGGGATGAAAGAGACTTTCTTACAACAAGGGTTGTGTTTTTGTTATTGAAGTTTGTAAATGCACATGTGTGTGTATGTTGTGATGCTTCAGTAACTAACGTCCTCTTTAAGAGGTATTCCAGACAGTTCCTTTCTCATGCTTAAAAAGTGCTTTTTAGAAGCAAAGCTTCTAGTTTCAGTGGGAAAATTGCAATATCTTAAATTTGTCTTTGGAGAATAATGATATAAAGGATATAAAGTGTGTCATAAAGGGAAAAAGAAGTTTGACCTTGAATTAATTCACTAGCAGTATGTGGCTCATGCCTTAAGATGATAAATCAGGACAAGGGTTAGATTATTGGCTTTTCTGCCATGAAGGCTAGCAGGTATATCCTCACCTCATGTGTCTTTTAGGAAACCTGAATGTGCTCACAAGCCAGATCCCCCTGCATCAGAACCCAGGCACTTCATTCCTTCCTTTATTCACTAAGCAGACTTGGAGCATTTGCTGCAAAGCGTTATACCGAGGCCTCTGAACAAAGTTTCAGGTCTAGCCCCTGATCCTGAAAGTGCCCGTCTAGAGGGAAGGTGAGGTGGTGTATTGAAGGAGTTCTCTGTGGCTATGTGAGGCTTTGTAAAGGCCGCATATGTTTGGGGAATGAGGAAGACCTTTCTGGCTTTGTGCTCAGAGAGGGTTGTAGGCACATCTGTGGTCCTCTGTCCTTGATAGAGGAACCAAGTTTAACTCATAGGAAGAAGGAAGAGCTAAGTTCATTTTGGCTTCAGCTGGGACATTTAGGTTCAAGTTGGGAGTAACATTTGGGAAAAATCAGAAAGGCACTTAGAGCAGACCACAATCACTGGCTTGTGCGTCATGAAGAGCTTGGAGGGAACTAATGTGGGGAAGGGAGAGTTGAAAAGATAATCTAACACCGTGTTCTGGGAAAATGGAACAAGGAAAGATGGGAGCCTGAGAAGGAACCTGGGAATTTGGTTCTATTATTAATAAGGTTTACTGTGAGGAATTTTTTTTTTTCCTGATGTCAAACAGGGCTTTACAAAATGAGATCAGAGCAGTATCTCTCGAAGAGAGCCCTGTGTTATGAGAAATATCCGCTTGAGTGCCTTGGTGTTTATTAATCGTTAAAATGGGTTCACACCAAGAAAGTTAAAAAAGCAGAAAAAGCAGAGCTATCCAGAGTGAAGCAGGTTTCTTCATGACAGGATTTCTCAGAATCTTCACCATGCAAATGGCTTTGTTAAACCTCCCTCACTTGATAGCCTGTTCTAGAAGCAGGGTTGGCTGGCACGGTGAGCTGCAGGGACCAAGCTTGGCACACCCGTGGGCCTCTGTTCCCCCTCTGGCCCACTTTGATTGCCCCCACATTGGGGTCTTCGCTCGGGCAGATGCAGGGCCCTGAATGGAGTTGTCTCTGTCTGGGAATCTCGACTGCTCAGTCTGCTGTGTCCTGGCCACCTGACCAAGTGGCAGTGTGACCTGGGTTCTCAGGAGGAGACAGGATCTCACTGAAACCCAGGTTGTCAGCGG
Source organism: Cervus canadensis (assembly GCF_019320065.1). Lineage (NCBI taxonomy): Eukaryota > Metazoa > Chordata > Mammalia > Artiodactyla > Cervidae > Cervus > Cervus canadensis. Next base: position 28,901,441 of record NC_057389.1, on the reverse strand, counting down.
TGTCCCTGTCCACCTTTAAGCCACTGTCTTCATCTCGAAAATATCTCCCATTGAGGGCACTTGGGTGCAAAGCCGCTCATCACCTTGGATGGGCCACCCAGGCAAAAGGTGCTGTTTAAGTACCGACGCGATATCCTCAGTTTTGCCTGTTGGCCTGCCAAGCCATAAATATTTATTATTTGATCCTTTACAGAAGAAAGCTTGCCTATCCATATAGTAGCCACCAGGCCTATGTGGCTTTTGAAACCTAGAATGTAGCTAGACAGAATTAAGATGTGTTATAAATATTTACACTTACACAGGCTCAAATTTGAAGACTTGGTACCCCCCCCAAAAAAAGAGCATAGAATATCTCAATAATTCTTTTTTTTAACTTGATAAGACAGTGAAAGAATATTTTAAATATATTGGGTCAAATAAAATGTATTATTAAAATTAATATCACCTGTCTTTCTGTCCTTTTTCCCCTGCAGCCTCTAGCAAATTTAAAATTAGATGTGTGGCTTACATTTGAGATGCACATTGTATTTCTATTGTATAGTACTGACTGTAGCGTAGCACCCAAGTTTATTGCCCACAGAACTCTTCTTTTAAGAGCCCTGCGTATACTCTTGCTTCCCTGGTGGCTCAGATGGTAAAGAATCTGCCTACAATGCAGGAGACCTGGGTTCAATCCCTGGATGGGGAAGATCCCCTGGAGAAGGCAATGGCTGCCTACTCTAGCATTCTTGCCTGGAGAATTCTGTGGACAGAGGAGCTGGCAGCCTATTCTAGTTTGAGGATTTGTGCTTTGTTGACAGCTAAGCTGTAATTTAATAGATGTAAACTCTTACTGTTAAATAAAAATATATACTTTATGTTTTTCAAATACAGCTATATTTATATTATTTTACAGTTTATTTTTGTATGCATGTTTTAAACAACTTATGAGCTATATATTTCCTATGATATAAAAATCATGACTATATCATGTCTACTCTGATTCAGCAACTCCACTTCTAGCCTTCTGTCCTAAGGAAACCGTTGGGTGAGTATTTAAGTACTATGCTCTTTATTGCCTTTAATGAAGAAAAATTGGAAACAATTTTTGATGCCCCACCCTGAAGCTTGATTAGCTAAATTATGAAATATGTACATAATTATATTGCCAATATAAGTTATGGCAATAAATTATTAGAAAGTATTTATAGACAAGCAGTATTTTAAAGAGAAATTGTACTTTAAAAATTCTGAAAGGAAGAAAATAACTTCTGACTGTTTATACTGATTCTCTTTGAGTTATTTTAATTTTCCTCATGCTTATCTATATGGTCTAATTTTCTATAATCTGTATATCTTATATAATTAATTAAAGTAATTATTTGATAACTTTGTAATGAATGTATGATATAGCTTCTTGGAAAAAGTTCAGAATTCAAAGTGAACATATTTATGAGGCATAGGAATTCATAAAAATAGATTTTGTTGTCACATAATGAAGGATATTAAATAAAAAGCTTTTTCCTCCAGATTCCTCACATATTGCAAACAAATTGTCTTGATATTAAGGTAAGTAGTCATTGGTAGGGAGTAAAGAAGTTTGTACTACTTAAAAAGTAAAGTTCTTATTTGAAAACCTTCCGAGATCTACCTGGAGTCTTCACTTCACCACAATTGTGATAGCCAGCGATTTTTCCTCTAAAATAATTTCCTAAAATTTTAAATCGTTTCATGGCTAGTTATTTTTAAGTGACCTAGCACAGGAAGGATGTGGAGGGGGTGGAGTACCATGGAACTCCTGCCAGTTACTGGAAAAATTGTCTGAAAGTGGACTGGGGCCACCAAAAGTAGTCTGAAGAGATTGCTGTTACAAAGCAAAGGTTTTTTCCTCTTCAAATTTGGATAGGCAATACAGAGTGTCTGCTTGACCCCAACAGGTCTGAATAGGTTTTTACCATTTTGTTTATTTCTGTGATGAAATTCAATGCTGAGAATTAGTTGAAAATGTAAGAAAATGACTCTCATCATAGTAGTTAATGGGTGAGCCCCAGCTAGCAAGCAGAGTTCTGCAAATGGGATTTGCCTTCAACATTCACAAGGTTAAAGTTTCATAGAATCTATGTTCTTCTGATATATTTTAAATAATTCATCCATCTCTTCAGCTAAGTTAATGGGGAGTGAATCACTGGCAATGTGTTTATCTTTAAAAACTTGGTGATAGGTTCTTTAAATTATTAAGACCTTAATGGCGTCAAGTGTTACCTGCAAGATCATATAACTAAACCCAGCTATCTCTGTAATTAAAAGTAAACTGACTAAACATTTCAATTGGCATATACACCCTAGTATATATATAATAGCTAACTAATAAGGACCTACTGCGTAGCACAGGTAACTCTACTCAATATTTGTAATGGCCTATACGGGAAAATAATTGAAAAATGAGTGGATGTGTGTATATGTATAACTGATGCACTTTGCTGCACAGCAGAAATCAACACAACTTTGTAAATCAACTGTACTCCAATAAAAACCTTTTTAAAAGACAAAAAAAAAAAAAAAAAGTTACCTGCTCTGCCCAGTCAGATAGTTTGTAAGTCTCTGTGCACTTGCCATCTCTCACACGCTCTATACAGCAGCGGGATTACTGTGGTTGTTATCTCTGCATCCGTTTGTCTTCTACTAAACTCGGAGCTCCTTGACCACCACCACTGTGTCTTCCTTTGTATCCCTAGCTCTACCAGTATCGGGCATGTAGTTGGTGTCTTGCTGATGTTTATTGAAAGAAGGAAAGCAGGAGAGGAATGTTCTGGAATGTAGAATTATTAATTAATCCCTCTTTCAAAAGGCATTAATCCAGATGGCCTCCTGCCTGATGCTTTGCAGACACGAGAAAATCCAGCAGTCTCTAACTTCAGAGCTTAAGCGACGTATTTTGCAGATGGAAATCTCTTAGTACTGATATTTGTTAAAATTCCTCCTTTCATCTCGTTCATCACCACTTGAATTCAGACCCTCCTCTGACCTCAGTGGCACCACCTGGTGACCTCCAGGCCTCCTTTCCAGTCCACCCTCCACAATTGCCATCACACCTCTCTTTAAATTAGTATGATCAGATTAATTTCCTGCTTAATAGCTGTCGCTGGCTCCTTGTAACTGCTCGATAATCCTGCCTTCTTTGCAGGACACTGCAGCCCTCAGTGGGTTGACCTAGTTTCTCCCACTCTCCCCATGTCTGGGCCCCAGTCATACCACACAGAGGTGGCTATCAGTCTCTAACAGGTTGGATTCTTTGCTGTGTTACTGCTCAAAATGCTCTCCACCTTCCTGTTTCTGCCAGGTGCCCTCCTCTTCCGTGAAAGAGCAGCTGACTGACCCCTTTGGGAGTTTGCCACACCCTTCTGGTGGTCCCCGTCCAGTGCTTCTCAGCTCTCTGATTTACCTTCTGTATTTGTCTTTTGCTTCTTGACTTCTACGTCAGTTCCTTGGCTCAGCTTCAGTGCTCAAGAAACAGGCGCTCCCATTTACGGAATGCCAGCGTATGCCAGGCACTGTGTTGACTTGGTTCCCAGTGGATCACCAAGTCCTTGGGGGCTAGAACCTTTGGGGGCTAACCACTTACTCTGGGCTGAACACCGAGTTGGGCAGGAGCTCTCAAATAAAACATAATTGTTGACTGAAGACCTTTCCATCATCTTTTAAAAGAAGCAGACAAGTAACCTGAGTCATGTAAATTCAACACTCATTTTATTTTGGCTTCAGGCAAAGACAGTTTTTGCAAATGTGTCAGTGGTGGGTGATTGCACAGGGACATCACTCATTTACCATGCTAGTTTGTTTTTGAGCAAATCGTTGTACACTAGTGGGAAGCAGGCCAGGAAGGGAACACAGGAAATATGGTTTCCACTTAATAGTCCAGAGTGTTGCCCTGGAACACTGAGACGGAACACTGAGACGACAGGAGAATAAAGCCAGATTAATGGTGGTGATTAGTGTAAAATGTAGATTCTTGGATAAAGGAAAACCGCTGTGAAGTAGCTCGACATAGTTTCATATGATTTGAAATATTACTACTTTGTGATATACATTCTGTTCTCCAGCTGCCATCTCCGTCTCTCCTGTTACTTTTTACCTCTCAATATTTGATCATGGTATGAAGTTCCCTTCACTGCCAATCCAGGCACTGGTTCCTTAGAAAGCTACATTAGGGATCACCTTGGCAACACTTCCTGTTATATCTGTCATCTTTCTCTTTATTTCATTTAAATCATTATCATTTCCACTTAGATGTAGCTTTGAAATAAATGTCCCTTATGTGTATGTTTTTATTTTTTATTAGCCTGCAAAGTACTTGTAGCCATGGACAATATCTTTTTTCTTTATAATTATCTGGATATCTTAGTACCATTCTCTGAAGGTTGTTATTAATGTTGAAGTCTTGCTGAATTAAATCATTGTTAAGTGTTTAAAATCTTGGTTGATGTATATATAGTTCAGGCCTTGATAGATACTGTTTGCATTTATTTGATAGTAATTGAGAGAGAAACAGACTTCCTGGCTTCAGATACTGACTTTTCTATGTATTAGCAGTCTAACCGTTTTGTGCTTCACTTTTTCATCTCTTAATGAGGCTAAAAGTCACATCTATCGTAACATCCATAGGGTTGATGCAAAGATAATGGTGTTGAGACAAGACATGTGCAAAATCCCTAACAATGTGTGATATAATAAGTGCATGATACATGCTAACTGCTACTTATGGTTTGTATATACAAGCACAGAAAAATGAACTCTAACACAATATATGTAGTTTGCATATGTAAATGATCTACTCCAGTGATTATAAAATTGATTTGTTGCAGGTATGAAAAAAACGAATGTGACATTAATTGTGACTCAGAAAGTTGAACACTGTTACTATTATTTTTTAAAAGAAAGAACTCCTTTACTGTGTATTGATACCTGAAATCAAATTAAGTCTACTGTAGAAAGTTTGGCCTGAAGATACCAGATGTTAAAAGAATTGAGTGAAAACATACTTATGGAAATGTTTTTCGTGAGTTTGTTCACTTCTGGGCAGCTATTTTAAGTTTAGACATTCCACTGTAGTGGGGGCTCCTTTAAAGATTCCTCGGTGTGAAATTTTGTGTTGGAGCAAACTTTATCATTGGAACAACCAATAACGTCGTTGCCGTTCGGAGCTATTACTGTGAGAGTGGTGGAAAAATGTTTTCATAAAATGCCCCATTGTGTTAGCAAATGAGAACTGGAGGACGGCGGTGGCCCATGAGCGGAGCAGTTACCCCAGTCGCTGTGCATGCTGAAATAACTCCGCTTTGGCGGCCTGGGCTTTATTATATTCCTGCATTCCGAAATGTATTCCCTTACTGCCAACACGATACAGTGTAGTTATGCTGTAGTTAATCATGCCATCAGTCAATTTATAAAACTCAATATAATCGTATTGTGTAAAATGCAATTACAACGAGTCATAATGAGATGTGAGGACGGATGAGTCCTCTGGGAACTATTCCCTACTTCTAGAGTGCTGTTCTTTGTCTGGATTATTTATTGGATTCTGGGGTGCCTGTGCTTATGTAGTCTATTTTCCTTTCTCTTCCAGCCTAACTTTAGAGGCTGCCAGGGTGGGGAGGGCAGATGGCTTTGTCTGTAAACATTGCATACATGTTTGTGCTAGGGGCTGAGCGGGAGCTGCGTTCCCCGGGGAAAGGAGGGCCATTTTCTTAGTGCACAGGTGCCTTCCGTCTGCTAAGCTCTGTGTTCCCAACACCCAAAGGAATGTCCCTTAGTGAGTTTTGTTTTGTTTTTTTCCTTCTTTTTCTGCCTAGCTGGAGCCCCATTTTCTAAATTGCACAAAGGCTCACTCTATGGTCCAATAGTGGCTTGATTTCCAGGGTCTGTAGGAAGGAGGTGAGCTCCTTCGCACCCACAATGTCATGGCCAACTCAGAGCCTGCTTTTGGAGTCCTGAGGATCCTCCTGACCACTCCTGTAGTCTCGTTGCCTCTGGAGGGAGCGGGCCAGGAGCTGTAGCCACAAGCAGTTCGTACCCCCGTTGCCAGGCCAATGAGTTCTGGGGCTGGGGCTCAGGTCTGCTGGGGCACTTGCCTTCCCTGGCCGGCTTGCTCTTCATGGCAGTGGCCCCGTTGTAATGAGCAGGGCTGTGGTCCAGGTGAAAGCCTGGTGTGGGCCGGGGCCGGAGCTTGTCAGGGCGCTGCTCTGTTCCCCAGGCCAGCCCTGTGCAGGCCGTGTGGCCAGTACCAGGGCTTGCACCGGCCTGAGCTCCGAGCTCCCAGCTCTCTGGGCTCCTCTTTGTAGGTTCTTCCTGTTCCCAGCTAGGTTTTCCCATCCCATGGGTGGCTCGCCAGCTGGCTGGTTGGCTGGCTGGCATGCCCTTTATCCCGGCGGCTTCTAACCTCTATCATCTGGCTATCCCTTGGTATGACTCTGGGAAAGAGTGGAGCTCAAATTGTCCTCCTACATTGGAACTGCTGATTTCTTACTATATGAAGCTTCACACGGGTGAGCTATATAAGCTCAGGTAGGTGATGGCGCTCTTGTAGGTGGAGGAGTTTGTGAATCAGACTAGAGCAGGAAAGGTTCACCTCCAGGAATGTCAAAACCTCATTTTCATTTCATTTCACTATAGATTTCTACCACCCCTTGTTTCTGTCAGCACCTCCTGATTTTATATGTTCAGTGGTAGAGTATATGAACTCCTGGGACCTTTAAAGCAAGGCTTCTGGAGCCTTATAGAGGTCTCCACATCACCTGAGGGCTTTTTAAAATGCAGACTGTGATCCAGCATGTCAGGGCCTAGACTGTGCATTTTTAACAAGCTCGGGAAGACCTCATCGGGGTTCTGGCACTCAATAGGATCTTTTCCACCTTTTTCCAGTTTTACCTCAAAGTCCCACCTTACACACCATTTTATTTTATTAATAGAGCTATCTCTGGTGTGTCTGTTTGCTTTGCTATCACTGAGATGTGTATTGATACACATTTGAAGTAACTTTTCAACTATCAAACATGTTCCTAAGACATTATCTATGAGAACAAATAGTTGCATTTTTTTCTACCTTTACTTTTTTTTAATTAAAAATTTTTTTGACACATACATGCTGCTATATTTATTTATTTATTCTTGACAGCGCTGGGCCTTTGGTGCTGCACGCAGGCTTTCTCTAGTTGCGGAGAGCAATGGCTTCTCTTGTTGTGGAGATCCGGCTCTAGAGCATGTGGGCTTAGTAGTCGCAGTTCCCTGGCCCTAGAGCACGGGCTCAGGAGTTGGGGTGCATGGGCTTAGTTGCTCCGTGGCATGTGGGATCTTCTCGGACCAGGGATCAAACCCGTGTCCCCTGCATTAGACTAAGTTGCTTCAGTCATATTTGACTCTTTGTGACCCTATGGACTCTAGGCCACCAGGCTCCTCTGTCCATGGGATTTCCCAGGCAAGAATACTGGAGTGGGTTGCCGTATCTTCCTCCAGCAGATCTTCCCAACCCAGGGATCAAACCTGAGTTTCCTGCATTGGCAGGCATATTCTTTATCGCTAGCACCACCTGGGAAGCCCTAAAAGACTAAGACCTACTCATTACTCCAGGGAAGCTTCCCAACCCAGGGATTGAACCCATGTCTCTTGGGTCTCCTGCATTGTAGGCGGATTCATCAGCAGGTGGATTCTTATCCACCACCAAGGAAGTCTGAGTTGCATTAATTTCTAAATATTTTCATTTTTAAATTCCATTCAGTTCAGTTACTCACTCATGTCTGACTCTTTGCGACCCCATGAACCACAGCATGCTAGGCCTCCCTGTCCATCACCAACTCCCGGAGTCCTTCCAAACCCATGTCCATCGAGTCGATGATGCCATCCAACCATCTCATCCTCTGTTGTCCTCTTCTCCTCCTGCCTTCAATCTTTCCCAGCATCAGGGTCTTTTCAAATGAGTCAGTTCTTTGCATGAGGTGGCCAAAGTATTGGAGTTTCAGCTTCAACATCAGTCCTTCCAATGAACAGCCAGGACTGATCTCCTTTAGGATGGACTAACCAGTCCATCCAAGGATCTCCTTGCAGCCCAAGGGATCAATTCTTCAGTGCTCAGCTATCTTTATGGTCCAACTCTCACATCCATACATGACCACTGGAAAAACCATAGCCTTGACTAGATGGACCTTTGTTGGCAAAGTAATGTCTCTGCTTTTTAATATGCTGTCTAGGTTGGTCATAACTTTCCTTCCAAGGAGCAAGCGTCTTTTAATTTCATGATTGCAATCACCAACTGCAGTGATTTTGGAGCCCAAAAAAATAAAGTCAGCCACTCTTTCCAGTGTTTCCCCATCTATCTGCCATGAAGTGATGGGACCGGATGCCATGATCTTAGTTTTCTGAATGTTGAGCTTTAAGCCAACTTTTTCACTCTCCTCTTTCACTTTCATCAAGAGACTCTTTAGTTCTTCTTCACTTTCTGCCGTAAGGGTGGTGTCATCCGTAAGCATATTTAAATTTTACAGAGATATTTTGAGCACCGGCAGTTTACACATCAGCTTTACCAGGGAAGGTGTCTTTTAACCCGTCTAACAACTTCAATGTGAATTCTGGAAGCAGAAGGCCTTTAGATAAGTAAGTGCTGCCATGGATAAATTTAAAGTCTCATGGACCTTATAGACAAGGATGGGATGTCCAAGGAGAAAATTCCCACAAGGATGTTCATAATGAAGGCAGTCCTCCATATGAGTACCTGCCATATCACTTCCTAACCTCCATCATACGCTCCTCCCCTAAGCCCCATCCTGGACCACAGAAGACCCATTCTTTTTTTTTTTGACCCATTCTCTTTAACAGAGAGAAGAGAACTCTTTGCATGCATACATGTGCTGTACACACACACACACACACACTCACACTCACACACAGACACGTACACACACACATAGAAACAGAGACTGAGAGAGACATATTGAAGGACCAAGACCCTCAGGGAAGTCAGTGCTGTTCTTGGAAGGACCTGGTCTTTAGGTCTGAACGTTCCCTTTGGTGTTGAGGCTGCAGGAAGGGTGTCTCCCGAGCCCTGCCCTGAAGTACCAGTGACCCTCATGCCTGTGAGAGACATGTCACAGGGCTTCTACAAGTTCACCCAGTGTAGTCTAGCATCTGTTCCACTTTTTTTTCTGGCTAATAAAGCCGAGATTAGTGGTCTCATTTGCAGAAGAGAATAAAAGGGAGATACAGCCCAGAGGCTTCCTTTTAAAGAGAGAAGAAACTCTTCAACAAAATGGAAAGGAATGGATTCCAGGATAAGCTTCAGGATAAGTTATAAAGATTATCATCACATTTCAGGCTTCTTGACAGTTTTAGGGGTGTTTTAAAATATAGATTAAGCTTTATGGGAAAAGATACATGTCACTATTTTCAGCCTTTTTTGAAAGTTTGTTCTAAATTATCTTTCTTCTCTGTCTCATTTCAAAAAGAATTTGATAAGGCTGTCTTAGTCTGTTTGAATTTCTGTGTCAAAATTACCACTGGGCAGTTTATGAACAACAGAAATTTACTTCTCATGGTTCCAGAGGATAAAATGTCTAAGATCAACAGATCAGCAGGTTTGGTGTCCAGTAAGATCCACTTCCTGGTTCATAGATGGTCATTGTCTTACTTGCTGTGTCCTCACGTGGCCAAAGGGGTGAGGGAGTGATTTGGGGTGTCTTTTATATGATACCCACGAGGCTTCACCTTCATGACCTAATCACTTCCCAAAGACCCCATCTCTTAAGTGCTATGACATTAGGGATTAGGGTTTGACATGGATTTTGGGAGGATGTAAGCATTCAGTTTGTTCCACAAAGGTGCACCCACAAAGATTAAAAATAAAATATATAAGGATATGGAAAGAAAAGAAGCTAGGAGTAGGGTCAGCATGCAAAACATTTCCTAGAAGATGTCATTCTCTAATTAGGAGTGAGCTATGGGTTTGGCTGAGAGTGTCCAGGCTCCCTGAGTCAGTGATATGATGCACTGTGACCCTAAGATTAAGGTGAAACAGTTTTCCTTGTGTTTAGACTGGAGAGAAGCACCTCACAAAGGGAACACTGTATGTGTTGCGAACTATGCTTTCAGCAGCATTCCTCAAATAAATGGTAGAATGTTTTGTGGGACTATTTTTCAAAAGGTCTCTCCATATAGGCTGATGGCATGTGTATGCATAATTTAGTGAAGACCTTTTTACAAGGGCCCCAAATGATAAAGTCTCAGTGTACAGCTCTCTGACTGCCTCCAGAGATAAATGATCATTTCTGGAGAGTAGATAGACCCATATCCATTATTCAGTCTTCCATGAGTGTTATTTTTCTCAACTGAGCTATATTTTGGAAAATATTAAGTTGAATTGCTTAAAAAGGGAAGAAAATTTGGGACTAAAGCTTTTGCTAGCAGAAAGTCATCAACTTTAATTTCAGGGAAAGTCTGTACAAAATGGATTAAATCCAGTGGCTGCTACTGATCCCTCAGTTTCCTAATTTGTATAGTGAGAGGGTTTAAAAACGTATCACCATGGTTCCTTTTGTCTCCAGAGTCTTCTGTATTAGCCAAGGCCTTGGCAAGTAAGAGCTGATATTCTCAAACTGGGTAATGAGGGCCGTCAATAAAGAGCCCATTTACCAGCAGGCCAGAGTGCCTCACCCAGGGGTGGCTGGAACAGGGAGTCCTTGGCACTTCCTGAAGACATGAGGGGAGGAACTGGTTATAGATATTGGAGAGGTTAGCTTTCAGGAACTACTTAACCAAACCTACAGAGGGATGCAGCCAGTCATGGTAGAGAGGTGAGCTGGAGGGATGGCTACCTCAGCTTGAGTCCATTTCCCTTCTATCCCTGGATGGTAGCTGCCATGGGCCAAACCCAGTCAAAAGCTGGAGGATTTCCGTACATCTCAGCCTTCAGGGGCACAGAGCAAGGTGAGGAAGAGGGGAGTTGGAGAGGAGCAAATGGAAGAGATGCAGCACTTTTCCTAACTTCGTGTTTCTAAGCAAATGCTTTTGATTTTCCTCATAGTAAAGAAAATTGACCTTTACCAGTCCTGTGGCCACAGCTGAGCTTTCCATATTTGCTGGCATATTGAGTGTATCACATTTTCTTTTCTTGGACTTCAAAATCACTGCAGACAGTGACTGCAGCCATGGGATTAAAATACACTTGCTCCTTGGGAGAAAAGCTGTGACAAACCTAGACAGCAGATTAAAAAGTAGAGGTATCACTTTGCCGACAAAAGTCCATATAGTCAAAGCTGTGGTTTTTCTGGTAGTCATGTACGGATGTGAGAGTTGGCCCATAAAGAGCACTGAAGAATTGTTGCTTTTGAATTGTGGTGATGGAGAAGACTCTTGAGAGTCCCTGGGACTGAAAGGAGATCAAACCAGTCGATCCTAAAGGCAATTAACCCTAAATATTCATTGGAAGGACTGATGCTGAAGTTGAAGCTCCAATACTTTGGCCATCTGATGCGAAAAGCCAACTCACTGGAAAGGACCCTGATGCTGGGAAAGATTGAGGGCAAGAGGAGAAGGGGCAACATAGGATGAGATGGTTGGATGGCATCACTCACGCAGTGGACATGAGTTTGAGCAAACTCTGGGAGATGTTGAAGGACAGGGAAGCCTGGAGTCCTAGTCTATGGGGTCAGAAAGAATTGGACACGACTTAGTGACTAAACAACGAACAACAGCAAAGATATTCTGTCTTTGTGTTGCCTCCACTAGGGACCTTATCTCTGGTCTACTGCTGCAGCTCCAGTACTTAAACCATGACCTGGTCTGTGATAGAGCTCAGTGAATAAAGGGCCACTGGGCCGTGAAGGGACCTTGAGTAAGTGGCAACAATCAAGTTGCAGAGCCAAGGAAATAAAACAGACATGTGAGCTGACAGCTTTGTCAGGCTTCTGAGAGTCTTTGTTGTCAAGTCCTAGTGAATCCTGTGAGAATAGTTTTCAGACTGCAGGACAGAAATAAAGCCTTCATAGAATTTCATTTGCTGCTTTCACCTTTATGGTGTTGGAGAAAATTCATTTTCTGATCCATAAATCTCACAGATTTGACAAGATGGCACCGTGGCCTTGCCTCTGTGAAGTCTCTATTGTGAAAAACCACTCTCTTAGCTTGTATTGCATTCACTGACGTGATAGCTTGAAGCAAAATCAGCTGTGCCACAGAAATGTTGTGATCTGAAGTCAAGTATGGGAATATACTCTTCTGAGGGAATTATAGTGGATTTCCCCCCAGCTTCTCAAACAAAAGTACATTTTTCTATACATATATAGAAACTATACATACAATAAATTTCATCCATTGTAAGTATATAGTTCCATGAGTTTGGGCACATGTATACAATTGTGTGGGCTTCCCAGATGGCGCTAGGGGTAAAGAACCCACCTGCCAACGCAGGAGACATTAGAGATGTGGGTTCGATTCCTGGGCTGGGAAGATCCCCTGGAGGAGGGCATGATAGCCCACACTAGTATTCTTGCCTTGAGAATCCCGTGGACAGAGGAGCTCAGTGCTACCTAGAGTCCATGGGGTCACAAAGGGTCGGACATGACTGAAGTGACTTAGCATGCATACATGTGTACAATTGTGTAGTCACTATCACAATCAAAATATGGAATATTTTATCCCACAATCAAAATATGAAATATTTTATCCCACAATCAAAATACAGAATATATATTCCATAAACACCCTAGGAAGTTTACTTGGGTGCTTTTGTGGTAAGCAAAAGCTTTTCCTGGCCCTGGGCAATTTCTAATCTGGTTTTTGTTACTGTAGCTTTGTTTATTATAAAATTCTACATGAATGGAATCATATATAGAGTGTAACATTTGAATTTTAGAATCAGTCTTTCAATTTTTACAAATAAATCTCCTGGGGTTTTATTGTATATTTGTGCTTACATGTTTATACAAGTTAATATTTATCCAAGTAGATACACATGGTTAAAATGATCTGAGTAGTATAAAGATTTAAAATGAAAAGACAAGTCTACCGCCCACTCTCATTTGTAATCCCACTTCAAGAGCCAGCAGCATTTAATTGTGTCTGCCTTTCCTTCTTCTGGAGGTTTTAATTAATATACAGGCCACTGTTTCTTGACAGTACTTTTGAGGAGGAAGGAATTTTCCTCTACCCTTTTAGGTTCTTCTGGCTGGCCTAAGAATTAAATTGACATGAGATGGATTAACAGGAGAAAATCACACAAAAGTTTGATAACATGTATACATGGCAGAGACCCAGGAGAATTGAGTGATTCACCAAACTGGTTGAAATCCTCACCTGAAATCCCATCTTCAGCTAAAGACAAAAAAGGTTGCTGGGGTCAGTGCTTTGGAACTTGAGAGGAAGGCAGTTCACATGGAGATAGAAAAGCAAACGTTCGGTAAATCAGTGTTTGCTGGACTGTCCAGAAATAGTGGGACACAGACTCTGGTCTCCAGGCCCTGCTGAGATTTTCTGGCCCATATTCTTTGCAGATGTCTCTGGTTACCTCTATTCTGGGAAGAAGTGAAAGTGAAGTCGCTCAGTCGTGTCTGACTCTTTGTGACCCTGTGGACTGTAGCCCACCAGGCTCCTCTGTCCATGGGGTTTCCCAGGCAAGAATCCTGGAGTGGGTTGCCAGGTTCCCCTCTAGGCGCTCTTCCTGTGCCTTGAACTAGCACTTTGAAGATGAAAGTGTTAATAATTACAATTCTTGGACTCAGTAGACTGTCCTTTATGCAAAATGCCTGCATAAATTACAAATTTCAGGGAAGGGGATCAGGCATGACCAGTTAAGTTACTTTGTCATAGTGTGTGTGTGTGTGTGTATGTGTGTGTGTGTGTATGCACATGTGTTTTGATACGGCTCACTTTTGTTTCAGTCGTGTGTTACAAAATAGCTAAATTAGACATTTGATGTTAACAATGTAATTTGTGTTACCCTAAAGAAAGTTCAAAAGGAAATTGTAGGAGACTTAGGAAAAAGCTGTGTTTGTTTCACTTCTTTGGTGCACAGGAGTTCAGTAAAGTGAACTAAGAAGGAGGTTTCCTCTTTCTAGCAAGAGCATGAAATTAAAATGAGGCACATGATAAAACTTAGCTAACAAAGATTTTACAGCTAAAGATTCCCTTTATATTGACAGCTATTTGAGTTAAAGTATTCTTAGCTGATGTTACAGAAAACGTTTCAGAGTAATATTTTTCATACAAGCATACTTTGTTTGTTGTGCTACAAACAGTCATCTTTGAGATGGTAAAAGGGGATTCTGACCGTTTTCCTTGATTATGAGGAGCTGCAGAGAGGGTGGTTTACTAATTTTCTTTCTCAAAGTGTCCTTTGGAATCTGTCAGATTTGACTGCATCATCTGGCACCTGGCATCCAGTTTGTGGGTCAGACTTCTCCTTGGACTCTGCAACTAGAAGGTCTTCATCAAGCACAGGGTCTTTTCTGTGCTCAAGGATACTGCACTGTGCTGGGCTTAGTCACTCAGTCATGTCTGACTCTTTGACACCCCATGGACTGTAGCCTGCCAGGCTCCTCTGTCCATGGAGATTCTCCAGGCAAGAATACTGGAGTGGGTTGCCATCCCCTCCTCCAGGGGATCTTCCCAACCCAGGGATCGAACCCAGGCCTCCCACATTGCAGGTGGATTCTTTACTGTCTGAGCCGCCAGGGAAGCCCCTCAAGGACACTGTTGACTCTCAGATGCTTGATAATGTCACTGAAGGCAAGAGTGAAGAGACTTTTTCCTACAAAGATAAACCCCTCTCACAGCACCTGCCATCTCAAGAAATTTGTTTAGTTAAATTTAACAACAGCAGAACAACAAAGTATAATCTCAGGCCCAGATAACCATTTTTCTTTCTTAGTGTATTTATCACGGGAAGATGGCTAAAGTGGGAATTCTGAAATGTTGAAACAGCAATAACTTTGCTTATCATGGAACTCATTTGTTTTGTCATAAAACGCAAAAATTTCTATAGTTCATACAAAAGTGGGGGCTTCTCTGGTGACTCAGTGGTAAAGAATCTGCCTGCCATTGCAGGAGACTTGGGTTTGATCCTGGTCAGGGAGATGCCCTGGAAAAGGAAATGGCAATCCACTCCAGTTTTCTTGCCTGGGAAATCCCATGGACAGAGGAGCCTGGAGGGCTACAGTCCACGGGGTCACAAAAATAGTCACACATGACTTAGCAACTCAGTTCAGTTCAGTTGCTCAGCTGTGTCTGAGTTTGAGACCCCACAGATTGCAGCACACCAGGCTTCCCTGTCCATCAAACTCCTGGAGCCTGTTCAAACTCATGTCCACTGCATTGGTGATGCCATCCAACCATCTCATCTTCTGTTGTCCCCTTCTCCTCCTGCCTTCAGTCTTTCCCTGCATCAGGGTCTTTTCCAATGAGTCAGTTCTTTGCATCAGGTGGCCAAAGTATTGGAGCTTCAGCTTCAGCATCAGTCCTTCCAATGAATATTTAGGACTGATTTCCTTCACAATTGACTCATTTGATCTCCTTGCAGTCCAAGGAACTCTCAAGAGTCTTCTCCAACACCACAGTTCAAAAGCATCAGTTCTTCAGCACTCAGCTTTCTTCACAGTCCAACTCTCACATCCATACATGACTACTGGAAAAACCATAGCTTTGACAAGATGGACCTTTGTTGGTAAAGTAATGTCTCTTTTTTGGTAAAGTAATGACAGCTTTTTAATATGCTGTCTAGGTTTTTCATAGCTTTTCTTCCCAGGAGCAAGCGTCTTTTAATTTCATGGCTGCACTCACCATCTGCAGTGATTTTGGAGCCCCCTCCTCTGAAAAATAAAGTCTCTCACTGTTTCCACTGTTTCCCCATCTATTTGCTATGAAGTGATGGGACCGGATGCCACGATCTTAGTTTTCTGAATGTTGAGTTTTAAGCTACTTTTTCACTCTCCTCTTTCACTTTCATCAAGAGGCTCTTTAGTTCTTCTTCACTTTCTGCCATCAGGTGGTGTCATCTGCGTATCTGAGGTTATTGACATTTCTTCAGGCAATCTTGATTCCAGCTTGTGCTTCATCCAGGTCAGCATTTTGCATGATGTACTCTGCATATAAGTTAAATAAGAAGGGTGACAATATACAGCCTTGATGTACTCCTCCTGATTTGGAACCAGTTAAACAATAACATATGAAAGTGAAACCCAAAGCATAGAAGAAAATTGGTCAGTGTTTCCCTTTAAGATCATAAAAGCTTTGATCTCTCCATTGAGGACAGCTGCATCTTTAAAACAGGAAGATGACAGTGGGAACATAGCATATAAACTGGTGCTGATGGAGAGTTTTGAATGACTGGAACGAGAAGACATTATGTTTGCTCAGGTATTTCTTCCAGAAGCTGAAATGCCCAGGGGAAGATGCTCACATGCTGGCCAAGCAAGGCCTGAGGTGACCTTTCTACAGTGGTTACCATATTCCAATTTTATAGCTGTTATTGATATTTGTAAATTTCTATTTTTTATTTGATCAGCTTTCAGCAGTACCTCTTGAGTCTCTGTTTTCTGCCCTTCCTTCTCTGTCCTTCCTCTATCTTTACTGTGAAAGTCATTATGGCTGAAACTATGGGGCTTCCTTGGTGGCTCAGTGGTAAAGAATCTGCCTACTGAGCCAGAGATATGGGTTCAGTTCCTGGATCAGGAAGATCCCCTGGAGAAAGAAATGGCAACCCATTCCAGTATTCTTGCCTGGGAAATCCCATGGACAGAGGAGCCTGGTGAGCTACATAGTCCAGAGGGTCGCAGAGTTGGCCACAACTTAGTGACTGAGCAGCAACACATACATTCTGAAATTTAAATCATCATCTGCTTTATGTATAGGTTGATTTTTGAAAGACAAAAGCTGAAAGTAGGTTTTACTGCAGTATACAGAGCTATACTATGATTAGATTTCTTTCTCTCTGGTACCAGGACCACAACTTCTTTTCTTTAAGAAATGTTAAATTCCCTTTCCAATATACTCAGCACATTTGGCCACATTTTAGTGGGTTTCCTTTTTGCACAATGACTTTCTTTTGCATGTTCGCTTCCCTGGAGTTCTGTATTGCTTTTTGTTTTTATGCATTAAGAAAAGCATAGAGTGCCTTCTACTATTCCCCTTGGACACCCACTCTCTGCTCATTTTTACCCTATACTCTCTGCCTATATGCATTGAGTCAACAGAGTACCATGCCTGGTGGCTTCTAGTTGGGTTCAGTCAGTAAGGAGCCCAACAGGAGATGAGCATGTGAATAAAGAACATTGCTTGCCATTTCAATAAACAGTGATTGTTGACCACCACCAAACCATTAGCCCCTGCAGCTGCCCCCGATGATGACCCTGAGAGGAATTCAGGATGGTGAAAAACAGGTCCTACATAGTTAAGATACATATAAAAGGAATTTTTATAAACTTAGACTCTTGCATCTTCCTGTGTATAGAAAAGCAGTAAAATCATTAATTGAGATATCTGTTGTTTTGTGATTAGCAGTAATCTTTTGATGTTTGACTACATTTTTTTCAGCAAAAACTTGTATATATCCTGGTTCCTCCCTTACCTCTTTGGAACGGTTCCTTAGAACTATCTGAGAGGCTGTCTCCCAGGCTCTTGAATAAAGCACGCATGCTAAGTCACTTCAGTCATGTCTGACTCTTCGTGATGCTACGGACTGTATGCCATTAGCTCCTCTGTGCATGGGATTTCCCAGGCACAGATGCTGGAGTGGGTTGCCATTTCATCTTCTGACCCAGAGATGGTACCTGTGTCTCTTATGTCTCCTGCATTGGTAGGTGGGTTATTTACCACTAGTGCCACCTGGGGCATCTTGAATAAAAGTTGTGCATTGTTTGTTTACAGTCAACAGGCAGGAGAGGGGAGTATTAAGTCAGCATAGTCACCTGTGGGCTCCCTGTCTGTGAGTTTGCCTCAGTCTAATAAAGGTCACTTTTCCTTATAAGGCTGGCATCCTTGCAGACTCCCTAGCTTTTTGATTTGGGTAAATACTAACTCCTTCTGTCTCTTTGGGCTCGGAGAGGGGTGAATAACTAGTGCTAGCACCCCAGTTACTGCACTCTTCTCCTCAGTTTTGTAAATGTGCCCCAAGTGTCCTAATCTGAGGGTGCCACTTGTTTCCTGTTGGGGCCTTAACTGGTGCAGTGAACTCTTCCTAGTGGAAGCTGACATGTCAAGGGCATATCTGACTTTACCAATGCTGGTTGGTCAAAGCTGTGCAGACAGCTCTGATGGCATGAGCCTGGAGTTCGAATACAGCAAATTTCATACAGTACATTGTCTTGGTGATGTTCTGTGCTCATCTGCTTGCTGTGACTGAGCAAAGAAAGGCTTTGTTCATTTTGTGTTTCCTCAGCATGGTACACAAAACACAGATAACTGCAACCAGGGCTGGTGTTGGCCAGCTGAATTCAAACAGAGCTGCGCCCCTGACACCCTATCACCTTGGCCAAGACCGAGAAGACCATAGATGATGCCAGGGAAACGTGCCTCACTGGGCGTCAGCTGCTTGCTGCTGCACCTCCCAGCGTCTCTAACTGTGGAGTTGGAAGCTTCAAAAATGAGATCAACATATTCACGCTACTATACAGTCAGTCTCCTACATACGAATGAGTTCTGTCCTGAGAGCATGTTTGTAAGTTCAGTTTGTTCCTAAGTCCAACAAAGTCAGGCTAGGTACCCAGCTAACACAATTGGCTATATAGTACTGTACTGCAATATATTTGTCACACTTTTCACACAAATGGTACACAAAAACAAACATAAAGATAAAACATTTTTTAATCTTACAGTACCTTGAAAAATACAATCATACAGTACAAAAGGTAGTGCTTCTTAGTACGACCAGCTGCATCCCTGCTGCTTTTATGCTTGCTTCTGGACATCCTAGGTTTGAAATAAAGATACTGGGCTATACTGAAAGATACTGTTGTACTCTATACAATATGTATGCTTCAGTCAGTTAAGTCGTGTCTGACTCTTTTGTGACCCCATGGACTGTAACCCACCAGGCTCCTCTGTCCACGAGTTTTCCCAGGCAAGAATACTGGAGTGGGTTGCCATTTACTTCTCCAGGAGATCTTCCTGATGCAGGGCTCAAACCTGAGTCTCTTACATCTCCGGCACTGGCAGGCGAATTCTTTCCCATGGAACCACCAGGAAAGCACTCTGTACGCGACTGTCAAATAAAGTACACAAAGCACGGCCACTCGTAGAGGAGGCACACATGTGACAACATACACTAGACACGTGAACTAAAGCACATGATTAGACGTGCGATCACATGTTATATCTTTGAAAGTTTGCAGTTTGAAGGTTTGTATGTAGAGGACCTACTATATAGTATAGAGAACTATTCTCAAAATTTTGTAATAACCTAAAAGTGAAAAGAATGTACTTGAATCACTGTGCTATACACCTGAAACTAAGATGACTTTGTAAGTCAGCTATAGTCTAATCACAGAAAATGAGAACCCGCAAGTGGTGAGGGAGGGGACTTGTTGCATGGCTGAGTTATGCACCAGTGAGTGCTATCAGAGTTATTTTGTATTTTTCTTATTTCCTATTTAAATAGATTGGGCATATTACCAAACTCAATACTGCATGCAGCCTTAATTAAGAAGCACTGTTCTAAAGAGACTGAGATGATATATATGATCCAACAAGCTGTTTTTCTTTCTCTGTTCTTATGTCTTCACTCCTGGGAAATACAATTGTTAACCCAGTCAATAGCCTTCCAGCAGCAGTCTTTTCTATTAGGTTTATGAATGAAACTGGTCTTTGTTACACAGGTCTTCTCTAGGATACTTGTAATCAAGGGTGAGATACTCGGAGCTAATGATGGATGTGAGTGGGGACTTAGCAGCCTTCGTTGGGCTTCTCTGCTGTGCCAGTCTGGATTCACTGGAGGAGCCCCCAGATTTCAGGTGCACCGCTTGGACCCCTGCAGAGTGTGGCCCTGCAGTCTTGTAGGTTTTATTCTTCTGACACATGAACATCTCAGTTTTCACTGCCATTTTAGGGCCCTCTGACTGTGGGCCGCTATATTAAAATACCACAGACTGGGTGGCTTGTAAACAACAGAAATTTATTTCTCACAGTTCTGGAGGAACTGGAAAGTCCAAGATCAAGGCCCCGGCAGACTGGGTGTCTGGTGAGAGCCTTCTTCTTGGTTTATAGAAGGTCATCTTCCTACTGTCCTCCCATGGTGGAAAGAGTGAACGACCTCTCTGGGGTCTGTTTTTGGGGGAGCCTCTTTTTATAAGAGCACTAATGCCATTCACAAGAACTCCACTCTATGACCTAATCACCTCCCAAAGGCCCTGCTTCCTAATTCCTTCTCATTGGCCATTAGGACTCAACGTATGAATTTTGGGGGAACACAAACATCTGGTCTGTTTTTATCCTCCAACCTCATTCTTTTGTGACCATGAAGATGCTCTCTGGTACTCTGAGAGTCAAGGATTCCCTGCTTCTTGAGCACAGGTACTTCTCCTCAGCAATTAAAGAATATGATGTGGATGTTTGATGACCAAAGGGCTTTCACAGACATACACATGCACTGTTCTCCCCTTTTGAAAAACCTGAGCAGCTACCTCATGAAACCTAATCCTACCCTGATCTGTATTTACTTGTTTTCTTGCGTCTGTTTTGCTGTATGATTCTAACTTCCTTGAAGGCTGAGAAAAAGAGTTTCTCATCTTGATAGACAGTGTCTGGCACGGTTTTGGCCGAGTGATGGACACTTAGAAACTTGTGTTAGATTGAATGGAAATCTGGGCTTCCCCTCATCTGCTGGTTTGAGCTAGGTCTTGTCTTCTGTGTCCTCTTGAATTGTGACAGAATTGGTGGTCTCTAAGGAATGGGAGCAAAGTGCCCAGTCATTTCGGTTGATTGGGTTCATCTGTTCAGTCTTATCTACAAAGACACATCTCTATGTGGAATTCAAGGAGGGCATGGCAGCCACTCCAGTATTCTTTCCTGGAGAATCCCCATGGACAGAGGAGCCAGGTGGGCTATAGTCCATGGGGTTGCAAAGAGTCGGACATGACTGAGCAATTAAGCACCTATGTGGAATTAGGTAATTCGTCACCTCTGTAGTTTTCAGCAAATAGCTTTGCATCAGTAGTCCAGTTGCAAACTATTATATATATCCAGTGTATGTTTTCCAAAAAGAGTATCAACCAACTTTTCCTTCTAGCTTTGCTTTGTTGGAGGAAGTAAAAGTGGCATATTTAGCTTTTAACAACTATTCCTATTTATAGAGGGAATAGTTATCAAATTTGTCAGCTTTATTTGCAGGGCTTTATTTTTCTCTGCAATACATCTAATTATTTATTTGCTTTTCTTTCCTGCATTTATATTCTGGAGACTGGATTTAGTATTATGTTTTGAGCCAAGTATTTACTAACATAGCTAGATGGCTATTGAAATGCCATTCATTTACTACCTGTTTTAAATGATCAATTATGGGGAAAAAGATATAATGGAGGACTATTTAAGGAGCATCTGGACAGTATCTTATGGTGACCTATCCATTCAGCCCAAGAGGTAAGAAGTCTGCTTGTAACACAGGAGACATAAGAGATGCAGGTTCAATCCCTAGGTCGGGAAGATCCCCTGGAGAAGGAGATGGCAACCCACTCTAATATTCTTGCCTGGAAAATCCTGTGGACAGAGGAGCCTGATAGGCTACAGTCTACAGGGTTGCAAAGAGTTGGACATAACTGAGCACACACATGCACAACATCTATCCTTAATTTTTCCTGTGACTCAGAGGCTGCAGTTTTGTCATTGTAAACAAGTGAACCCTTTTCTATTTAATATGATATTAAAATAAAGGGACTATAATTACTACTGGATAAATTTGCATCTTTGGAAGAGGTAAAAAATTAAAAAAATCTTAGTGTACCTTTACTTAGTAACAGCCTAGATTTTTTAATGTATTAGTTCTTGTGGAATATCAAGATCATGTAAATAAGAGTATTTATTATGTAGACCTGGAAATTTTGTAATTAAGCTATCTTTTTCCAGGATTTTGCAAGATGTTATCTCACTAGATAATGAAATGGAATATTTAATAATAGAATCCTCATTTTCCCCAACAATAAATTATCAGCATTATATTACATTTATTGTGACAGTTTTGGCAAGCAGCGTGGCAGACCTGCCTCTGGCCATTGGACCACTTACGGAAAAAATCTGTTCTGGATGTCTTCAAACCAGATGGAAACTGTCAACAAGAGTCCCTTGAACTCTGTCCAGTGGGTGTGAATTGGTCAAAGTTATTGATTTCCTGCCAGAGGAAAGTAGCTATATCAGTTTTTTTATATAACAAAGAGTCAGGTTTTTTTCAATAAAGGAAAAATAAATTGGTTTTTGTTTTAAGGTTTATTTATGAAATCAATTTTTCAGCTGTATTAAGATATAATTGACAAAATTTTATAAAATCAATGTTTTGATTTCAGGCATCAAAACAGAAATCTGTATAAGGTAGAGTCAGTGCTGAGGCTGAACTGTGGACCTAAAGAAATGGAATATCTACTTTTTCTCTATATTAGAGAAAAGAGGCCTATATTTTGCTCCCTAAGTGGTGGGGAGCTGAGACTTCTAAATGTTTACCATTGCCCTAGGTCTCTGAAGAGAGTCCTGGAGGTGGCAGTTAGGGGCTTTGCCTAGGAAAGGGCTCACATAACTTTAGATCAGTAGTGCAAACAGGGTATCCATCCCTTGTATGCATCCCGACCCTTCTGTTTAAAAATTCCTGCTTGGAAGCACAGTCCCTGCTGCAGGGCTGATGGTGAAATGAGAGCTTGGAGTTGACATGTGTGCTTGTGTTTGTGTTAATGTTGGCAGGCAGGTTGGTCACAGCCTCAGAGCATTTAAGGTTCTCTGGGATGATTTGAGGCCAGAATAAAGCTCTCATTTGCTGCTGAACTCTAAACACAATGAGCAGTTTCCTGTCATTGAACAGGGGAGAAAAAATAATGCTCAGCTACTGAGTTTTGGACGTGCGTGGATTTGAGGTCTCCTCCTTGATTTGAAACCAGATAGAGTTTGGCACATTACTTCTTGCACACCCTTTTGTTTCCAGGCAGTGGTTGACCTACTGATCGCAGAGTGGGATCCATTTCCCAGTGTGTTCCTGGACTTTCTGTGAGTGAGAAGTAGGGCAAACAGCTAAGAGGCTGTTTTGGGTGTGGTGTGAAGCCGTGAAGCTGAACATCCAGTCCAATAGCAACATTCCATCAGCTGGCTTGTGAATGAGAGCCACCCCACACCTAACTGCTTGGTTAAACCATTTGAAGCAGATTCATTTCTTGCATCTTAATAACGTGTTGTTCTTTAAAGCAGGTGGCTCTTGACTAAGCCTGGCTTCTTCCACAGGATAGTGTGCACGGCTATTTAATCTGGGTCATTTCATCAGCTGAAATGTCTCTGGAGACTTTACCATCGTAACAGATAGAGACAGAGTTCTAGAGCTTGGGTACCATAATCAATGGCAGGGCAGCAAAAATGGAAGAGGTATAAATGTGCTGATTGAGATCATAATCTACACAAATGATTGTTTTCCCTCCCATATGACATCATCAGTATTATTCTTTACTAGGAACAGAAGTGCTGATAAATCTTTAGTGTTTGTTTTCAGTTGCATTCATCTCTACAGTGAATTTAAAACAACTCAATTTCCCCCAGTTTCCCACTGCTTGACCCCCACAGCACTGTTGCTGTTGTTTTAGTCACTAAGTCATGTCTGATGTGACCCCATGGACTGTAGCCCACCAGGCTCCTCTGTCCATGGGATTTCCCAGGAAAGAATACTGGAGTGAGTTGCCATTTCCTTCTGCAGCTGATCTTCCTGACCCAGGGATTGAACCTGCGTTGCCTGCTTGGCAGGTAGATTCTTTACCACTGAGCCACCAGGAAAGCCCCACCAGCCCTGGGCAACCACTAATTTACTTTCTGACTTTATGGATTTGCCTACCTGGACATTTTATACAAATGGAACCATGTATGTGTAGTCCTTTATGACTGACTTATTTCATTGAGCATGGTGGTTTCAAGGCTCATGCATGTATGTATTATTATATAGCATGTATCAGTACTTCATCCTTTTTATAAGCGAATAATATTCCATTTCATGGATATACCACATTGTTTATCCATTTGTCAGTTAATAGATATTTGAGTTGTTTCCACTTTTTGGCTCTTATGAATAATGCTGCTGTGGATATTCATATACAGTTTTTTGTGTGGACATATGTTTTCATTTCTCTTGGGTATATACCCAGATGTGGAGAGATACAGTTTTTTGCAATGATTTTTTTCTTCCTATTTGGAAAGGGGAAGGGGCACCTTCCTTGGTGATGTACTCAGAGTTGGAGAGAACATTGATTAGGAGGTAGGAAATGTGGGTCAGAGTTCTAGGTCTGCCCCTGACAGGCCATTTGTTAGGAAATTCACTGTTTCCTCACTTGTACAATGAGGTACTTTTTTATCATACAATCTTTAAGGTCCCTTCCAAGTTAAAAAAAATTTCCTGAGTGATAATAAAAGACTTTCAAGATATGAAGGAAGTTATCTCCAGTGAGGTCTAAATAACACACCCCACCCCACTAAATTCCCTAGATGCTATTTTACGTTTCTTAAGTTTGGAAGAATCTTGGACTTTAATATTCAGTTAGCTGGTTAAACATGTGCTTTTCCAATCAGAGCAAATAAATGCTCTTTAAAAAACTAGATGACTATGGAACCAAAATTACTTAAATTTGTATTACCCAAAAACATCTGCTTTAACATTTTGGGTTATTTCCTGTTAGTGTTTTCCACTTTAGGTTGTTTTGTTGTTTATCGAGCTGTAATCATACTCGATTCACAGTTCTCTGTTGGGATCCTGTTTTGATGGCTCTTTTGGTTCTTCTTGATTTCAGTTTGATGCTTCTTACTCTGATTGAAGGGCCTTTGAAAGAGGCAGTCTCTTGATTTAAATAGCTTTCTGAAAGCCTCAACAGTTTTTTTAAGAGTGGCAAGGTGTTCCCCAAAGTGTGTTCTGTCAGAACAGTCAGTAGAAAGATACGTACATGGTTGACAGGGATGAGGATGTAAATGAGTTAAAATGAGTAGTTTCAACCCTGGAGCAGCAAATCCATTTCCTCTTCTTGTATTTTGACTGATTTAGATGCCATCAAAATCATGTGCTTATTTTTTTTTTTCAGAATGTAATTTGTTCGAAACGTTTCTGATTGTGGTTTCAAGTAGACCGATTCTTCCCAGAAAACACGCTCCCAAGATTTTTTTCCCTTGTTGGAAGGACGGGTGAACTTGAATTTCCTTTTGCCTACTTGCTGGTTTTCAAGCTCAACAACTGGAGAATTTACACTGACCTTTTCTGTTTCCTGAGAGATGTTCTGTACAGTGAGGCAGGCCCTTCTTCCCTGGGGTGCAGCGGTGCATTCCTTCCCAGGACCTTTCTCGAGCTGGGCCCTGAGGCTGGAGCGGCCCCTCCCCTGTGGCAGCACACACCTTCGGGGCACTCCAGTGTGCGTTCCCTAGGATGCTCCTGCTGGTTACTGCAGTGGAAGTTAGCTGGGCAGACTCTCTCACTTTTCCCCTTTTCCTTTTTTTTTTTAAACTCATGCCATCAAATTCAGCTTTCTTATTGTAACCTTTCAGTTATAGCAAATACTGTTTTATATTTATGCAGTCATCACTGTGGAGCACTTACTCTATGTCAGGCATGGGGTTTAAGAACTTAGGGTCACAACTCTTGCTTTGTTGAAATGTACTGTTGTATACAGAGTCCTTAAAAATCTGGGGAAAGAAAGAAAAAAAGTGAAGTCACTCAGTCATGTCCAACTCTCTGCGACCCCATGGACTGGACTGTAGCTTACCAGGCTCTTCCATCCATGGGGTTTTCCAGGCAAGAGTACTGGAGTGGGTTGCCATTTCCTTCTCCAGGGGATCTTCCTGACCCAGGGATCGAACCTGGGTTTCCCGCATTGCAGGCAGATGCTTTACCTTCTAAGCCATCAGGGAAGCCCCGAAAGAATCTGTGTAGAAAATGTGGGGAAAAAAAAAAAAAGTCGTAGGTGCTGGAAATTCTTTTACCTTTAAAAACTCTGGTTTGAATGGATGCAGGAAGACTGCTAGTTAATTCTTATAAAAGACAGTTTTTATTATCTCATGATTCCAGCCCAAGAAAATATACAGTTGCAATTGCCAATGGAATAAAATTTATTTTCTATAGTTTCTGTGGTTCTTTAAAATCTAATGAATGAATTGATGCAACCTTACATCCCTTCTTTTATGGAATTATGTTCCTTTCCTCCTCTGATTCTCACCAGTGGTCCATGTGTTGAAGAATATCCAGTCAAATGAGAAACAAAGGCTGATTTATTATCCTGGGCAGACCTCACCCGCTGACTATGTAGGACAGTGTAGCCTGAGTTTGATGTTGAAATAGGAGCTTCCTATTTCCCGTAAGTCTGGACCTGTGTACACAGGCCCTGCAAATAAAGAGCAAGGCAAACCCAAATTTGTTAGTGAAAGTAGTTGTATTTACATAAATTCTTTACTTGTAAGAACTCATATAATTTTCACAGTAACTCTGTGAGATAGTTATAACAATCACCTACATTTTTATATGCAAAAATTGAAGCACACAGATATTAAGCAACTTGCCCATGGATATGTAAGTTCCTAAGGGACATCAGTGGGACTGGAACCCACAGAGGCTGGCATCACAACCAACAAAGTCAACCATTAGGATCACCTGCCTTTCCATGATGACTGCTAACCTTACTCCCCTAATTGTGTACACAACTGAGAGAGAAGGGCGACTGCATGTTGTTCTTTAGAGCAGTGACCCCACCTACAGAGGAGACCAGCCGCTGAATGTGAAATGCCGAGCAAGCAGATCAGATAGGGCATCCTTGTCGGGAGGGGTTGAGTAGGACGTGGAGACGGGAGTGGAAGGAGCAGTAGAAGTGTCCACGCCCCTTGGCAGTGGCAGCAATGGAGAGGACCCAGAGGCCCCGGGCTGCCCCAGGAACATCCAGCAGGAGGCCTCGGCCTGGTTTCTGCCAGTCTCTCACACTACTACTCTTACTGTTTAGCTGCTAAGTCGTGCCCGACTCTTTGCGACCCCATGGACTGTAGCACACCAGGCTGCTCTGTCCATGGGATTTCCCCCGGCAAGAATACTGGAGTGGGTTGCCATTTCCTTCTCCAGGGGATCTTCCTGACCCGGGGATCAAACCCAAGTCAACTGCTTGGCAGGTGGATTCTTTAGCACTGAGCCAGCTGGGAAGCCCCCTCTTCACATTTACTCTTCCCATATTCCGTACCATCCTTTTTTCTGAATGCTTAGGGAGTAGTCCTCAGGGACTTAGCCTTGGGGAGTGACTCATTTGTATCTTGATGTTTGTTCAGTGATCTCCTATAGCATTTACTGTCTTCATCTATAGTAAGTATTTTCTCATAGGCCAAAATCAGGATGAGTAGTCTGATATACAGGAGGAACTGTCTCAAATGTCTAATAATCTGAAGAAATGAATGTTGACACTTGTCATTTCATACAGCTTATTTTTATCACTTTGACATACCTTACACTGTTATTTGGGCTTCCCAGGTGGCTCAGTGGTAAAGCATCTGTCAGCCAATCCAGGAGACACAGGTTCAATCCCTGGGTCAGGAATATCCCCTGGGGAAGGAAATGGCAACCCACTCCAGCATTCTTGCCTGGAAAATCCCATGGATAGAGGAGACTGGCATGATGCAGTCCATGGGGTCACAAAGAGTTGGACACAAATGAGCGACTGAACACATACACACGCACACATTTAATCTTACATTCTTATTCAGTTGTTGTATGAGTGTGTAATTTAGCTCTATAGCTAAATAATAATGTCCTCAAGACCAGAAAGTGTTATGTATGTCTGTGTGTGTAACACACCAGCATGATCCTTTCTAAAATAAGATGGTTGATAAATATTTAATAGATATCTTCCTCCCTCCTTCTCTCTCTTTTCCCCTCTCTCTTTCCTTTCCTTTTTGTAGCACCTGCTGTCTCTCGGGCTATTGATATAAAGATTAGAAATGATATGTAAGATTAGAAATGAGGATGCAAATGGTTAGGGCAGCAGATAGGAATATTATAAAGTTCAGGGGTAAAGCTGTGTAGACTTGATGATTTGGGGAAATTTATTTTCTGGACACACACGTTCTCTCTTGAGATTCCAGCCCATCTATTTCTCCTTCGCATGTGGTCCATCCTTTTGTGGTGAGTTGGCTCAGCAGAGTAGACCTCTGTGTCCGAGTCCAGGGTTTTGGACTCATGTGACCCGACTAGCTTGGCCATATGTGCAGCTTTCACAACAGAGGATAGAAAGCTGTGTGTGTGGCTGACTGTGAGTCCATTACCACCCCTGGGCTCCCAGGGTAGGGCACATGCCCTGGTGGATTGGGGATGACTGTCATGCTTCTTTAAGCTTATTTCCTCATCTGTAAAAGGGGAATAAATCACAGTGGTATTATAAGAATTAGAAAATACAGAAGGAATCTTAGTACAATGCCTGGTATGTGTTAAGCACCGAATAGATGTTAGCTATTCTTATGCCCACACACGGGGACATGAACATCATATGGGGCTCAGGTTAAAGAAGCTCCCCTGAGAGTATAAGCTCCCAGAGTGGAGGAATATTCAGCTGCTTATAATTTCCAGTTATTGTATCACAATTGGGGCTTCTTAGTTGCTGGAATTGTGGTGCAAGGATTGTTTCAGTAGCTGATTATCACACCTGTCAGATGCAACCTGGTGTCAACCTTAGCCAATGTGGAACAAAGATCCCTAAAGAAAAATCTAAAAACAAGTTTAAAAAAATCCCCAAACTATTCATATCTGTTGTCCACACTTGAGAATCTTAACTCAAAATTCAAATGAAAAATTTTATGTACCAAAATAGTATGAGGAATGGCAGAAAACCTTCTAAGTGTTTCAAAAATATGCAAATATGTTTATGTAAACTGTAGTATGTCCTCTCTGCAGTGCTATACAGGCTTTCATAAATGTTTACTGCATTGTAAGTAACATGGAAACATATTTAGGTTATCATATGACTTGAAAAAAACTGGAGTAACTTTGCATATGCAACATGAGGTCAACTACATTAAACTGGTTTCAGAAAATAGAATGGCTTGAAATATATAAAAATTTAACAGTGGTTGTCTTTGGGTGATGTTGGGATTTTGGATAAATTTCCCCCTCTAATTTTGCTTCTTTGTGTTTTCTATATTTATATGATTTATGTGATTATTTTCATAGGCAAAAGTACATTTTATAAGAGATAAATAATTTATATAGGTGGTAGACAAAAGCCATGGCATTTGGCTTGTGTTTTCACAATGAAAAAAAAAAAATCAAATGCAGAAGGCACAGACCTGAATTGTTTATTATGACTTCCTTAAAGAGAAATAAGAGTGTGGCATAAACTAAATTAAAGACACTCTGATTTGGAGAATTTGAGAGGGGTTTAGCTTTTTGAGGATTTTTGGAGAAACAGGGGAAAAAAAAAGCCCTAGCTTAAGCACACGTGCATGTGTGAATTTTCTTTTCTAGGACTGAAGTTTGATATTCTTAGCCATTCTGATTGTGGAGATTTGAGACTGTCATTTTCTTTTAAATGTCTGACAGCTATAAGCTTTCAGCTATCAGCAAATGAGGTAAAAATGTATTTTTAATATTAAAAGTCTTTTTGGGGGGCAAAGAAGCCCAACAGAACCGTCATTAATAGTTTATATTCAGACAACATTTTAAGCTCCTTTCCTAATCCTGCTCCTTTGGTATTTAATAGCCAGGCATAGCCACCAGATGTGCTCCAAGTCCTTTTATTTACATAAATGTTCCCAGCAATTCGTTATACATTTTTCCACTTAAAAATAAGTGCATACCATATAGCCATCTTTCTCACATTGTGATGCTTTAGCATTATTTGTTTTGTTTTAAAGCAGGAAAATGTCTAATTGACCCCAGGTATTTTTCAAATTCTGCCATTCATAGGACTTTTTATATTTATGTCTTTAAAGTATATATGCCATTATGACTAATTTGAAAAATGCATTAAGTGTGTGAATTAGAAGATAATAGTTACTAAGGCCTTATGGCAGAAAGTGAAGAGGAGAGTGAAAAAGTTAGCTTAAAGCTCAACATTCAGAAAACTAAGATCATGGCATCTGGTCCCATCACTTCACGGAAAATAGATGGGGAAACAGTGGAGACAGTGTCAGACTTTATTTTTTGGGGCTCCAGAATCACTGCAGATGGTGATTGTAGCCATGAAATTAAAAGATGCTTACTCCTTGGAGGAAAAGTTACGACCAACCTAGATAGCATATTAAAAAGCAGAGACATTACTTTGCCAACAAAGGTCCGTCTAGTCAGGGCTATGGTTTTTCCAGTGGTCGTGTATGGATGTGAGAGTTGGACTGTGAAGAAAGCTGACCACCGAAGAATTGATGCTTTTGAACTGTGGTGTTGGAGAAGACTCTTGAGAGTCCCTTGGCCTGCAAGGAGATCCAACCACTCCATCCTAAAGGAGATCAGTCCTGGGTGTTCACTGGAAGGACTGATGCTAAAGCTGAAACTCCAGTACTTGGGCCACCTCATGCGAAGAGTTGACTCATTGGGAAAGATCCTGAGGCTGGGAGGGATTGGGGGCAGGAGAAGAAGGGGACGACAGAGGATGAGATGGCTGGATGGCATCACCGACTCGATGGACATGGGTTTGGGTGGACTTGGGGAGTTGGTGATGGACAGGGAGGCCTGGCGTGCTGCGATTCATGGTGTTGCAAAGAGTTGGACACGACTGAGCGACTGAACTGATCTGAACTGAAGGACTAACTACTGTTAACAGTTTGGTTTTTTTCCTTCCATTTATTCTCATTAATGTGTGTGTGTGTGTGCCATTCCCTTCTCCAGGGGATCTTCCCAACCCAGGGATTGAACCCAGGTCTTCTGCATTACAGGCAGATTCTTTACCATCTGAGCCACCAGGGAAGCCCGGCAATGCTTTAAAAAACTTCAAAAAAAAGTTCAGTCGCTCAGTTGTGTCTGACTTTTTGTGACCCCATGGACTGCAGCACACCAGACTTCCCTATCCATCACCAGCTCCTGGAACTTGCTCAAACTCATGTCCATTGAGTCGGTGATGCCATCCAACCATCTCATCCTCTGTCGTCTCCTTCTCCTCCTGCCTTCAATCTTTCCCAGCATCAGGGTCTTTTCCAATGAGTCCATTCTTCAAAGTTTTGTTATTATTTCAAACTTTAGTAAAATTTCGAAAGTAGTACAATAAACTCCTCCTGTATGTCTTCTACCCAGATTCACTAGGCATGCATATTTTGCCCCATTTACTTTATTTCTCTCTATCTTTCCATACATAGGAATTCAGAATTTTTCTTTACCTTGTTCATTTAGTTATGATGGTGTCTGCCAGATTTCTCCACCTGAAAATTACCTTTTCCTATGTAATTATTAATAGTTTATGGGGAAATTCATCCAAGTTTATTTAAGTATCACCAGTTGCTTATTCCTTAGCTGAATAGTTTTCGGTTGTATTAGTATACCACATATTGTTTATTCACCTGTTGAAGGGCATTGGGGATTTTCCTAGGCATGGCGGGGCACCAACCAGATTCCTCTTCAGAGAAAGAGTTGCTCCCTGGCTGCAGGGGGTCAGTCAGCAGACAACCTCTAGCTGTCAGCTCCTTCAGAGTCTATCATAACTGCAGAGACCTGTCTTGTCCAGGATGGTACCTTTCCTGAAGCAGCCCACGTTCAGTGACCGAGCGAGGCAGCGGTATAAAGGTCCAGCCATTTCAGCCAGGGGTGAGACAACTCTGACCCACACTTTTAACTTTTTACCTCCAGGCATCCACCACTGTTACCCCAGCAGCCCTTTCTCAGCCTCTGTTGATGGCTGTATGGGGGATTCTCTACAGCCCAGTGAAGGAAAGGGGACAAACCCAAGCTTGGCCTGGGGATGGGTCACTTTGAAATGGCCTTGAAAGACTGTGATAAGGAGAAATTCTCCCAGTGGGTGGACTAGCAGATCATGCCCCTGGCCATCCACTTTGTGTTGGAAGAGAAATGGTCTGACGTTCAAATGAACATAGGCTTATAGGAGGTGGTGAATATTCTGGCTGGCATCAGAGACCTGGAAGGAAAAAGATTAGAAGTCTGGGGGTAGCAAAGCCTGAGTAGAAGCATGTGAATGGACAAAATAAGAATGGGCCCCAAATGGGATCATCTCTGCAGCATTCACTAGAGAGATTTAAAGGCTGAATTCTAGTATTTTCCTCTGGAGAGTGTTCATTTCTTATTCTAGCAGGCAGTTTACTTGGCACTAAATGATCAAATCGACAGACCGACCAGGTCACTTTATTTCAGATACTCCCCGTCATTGGTTGCCCCACTGCTGATACAATGAGCACATGAACAAAATGACAGTTGGGGCAAAAAAAGGCGGCTACTGATGGGCCCAGCAGCATAGGTTTCTTCTCACAAAGGCTGATATAACTAATGTGCTAAATATTCAAACTGACATAGAGACAACACTGGGCCTTCCCATGGAGCCAGTTTTTGAGGCGATCATCTGTCTTCTTTGTGCAGGTATACTACAGTTAACTCTTTCATTGGAAACAGCTGTCTATAATCTGCAATTATGTTTACCCATCTACTTTTTTCTTTTCAATCATTAATGCTTTTTTCATTTCTAAAATTTCCATTTGGTCCTCTTTTAGAATTACATTTCTCTCCTGAGAGTCCCCATCTGTGTTCTCATTATGCTTCTCTTTTCCTTTGTCTTTGTATACATTTTCTAATAGTGGCTTTGAAGTTCTGTCTGCTAATTCTAACATCTGTGTTCTATTTTCTCATGATTATGGCCCTAGTTTTTCTGTTGTTTCTTTTCTACTAACCTTTTAGCATATACCAGACATTTGGATAATACATTTTAAAGATTCTGGATTACATTGTTGTCCTTTGAAGAGTGTTCATTTTTGTTCTAACAGGCAGTTTACGTGGCAGACTCAATTTCTAAACTCTGTCTTCCTGTGGTGAGTAGTAGCTGAAATCTTTGATCAGTCTTTTCAGTCTCCTAGCTGTTATTTTTCACAAGATTGCTTGGAATTTTTCCTGCTGTGCAAAGTTCAGAGGCTAGCTTGAAAATATTCTTACAGAGCATTATTAATTGCTCAGAGCGTTTCAATTTAAATACCAAATTTAATTTTTCCCCTATTGTTGCATACTTTTATGGTTATTATTGATGCTTTAAACATTCTTGGACATAAGTCTTTGAAAGTAGTTTTAATGATTTCATTAGTATAGATTCCTATATAAAAACAGAGGAGTGGTTTAAAGTCTGTGGTACAAATTGCCAACTGACTCCACAAAGTTTGTAACCATTTTAATATTAATCAACATATTATACTTCCTAACTCTGGATTTTATTATTAACAAAGTTGCAATTTGAAAGGAACATTTAACGTACTAATATGCATTTGTTTCATATTTTTACCTATTTTTATCATTTTATTTATTTTTTTTTGGTGGACAAGTGAATATTCTGTTTCTTTTCCCACATTCCTATTAGGCTATTTGGTTTTTCCTTATCAATTTAGAAAACTTCTTTATTCATTAAATACATTCATTAATCCTTTACTGTTATCCAGTTTTTGATTCATGAGTTATGCGTTTGATCACTATTATTTGATTATTATTAGGGCTTCCATCTTTGAGGTTTGCTCAATGAATTAAGTGCTAGCAATTATTGTCAGCAGTTGGCACTTAAAATGTAAAAGATAAAGCATTTTTGTTAGTTTTGTATTGTTACGAACCCAGTGCTTCTGATTTAAAAACATCGATGCAGCGTTGGTTGCTTTTAGTTAATTTGGTAAGTGTAACTGATGATTATCATTATACACCAGGCATAATGTCATAAAAGGCTTCTTAAAAGGCACTAATTATTTCTTTGTTTAGACTTAGTATTTTCTTTTACTCCCATTTTGATAAGTTGCCATGCAATAAAAACTGAGATATTGAACAGCACAGTGGTCTAACCCTTATTTATATGACTCCTCTATGGCATACCTTAATGGTAGAATTCTAGAGTATGTTATAGCTACCAGAGGATTTTGATAATGTGGGATCTTAGAGGCTGTCTTGTTCTGTTTTCAGAAGACAGGAATCCCTTCTAAATTGCACTGAGAGACGGTCAACTGGCAGCAGCATCTCATCTCATTTTTAGAAAGGCCTTTCAAATCTCTCACTGGAACCATTGTTTCTATTTGTGCCTTATGGAGCTACACAGGATACATCTAAAATTGATCTCATTTGTGTGTATTTCCCCTGCCCATTTGTTTGGCATAACCATGGCCCCTCTTTGACAGAGCACCTCAGAAAATTTCCTTGTAGCAGCAGGGGAACTCTGACACTCAAGTCTGTGCGTTGAAGTATTCTCTGCTAAGTGGTACTAACTAAACTTGATGTTAACAGCATGCATTTTCATGGTACATACATTTTACACAAATGAGAATACGGTTGGCAAATGAGAAATAAGTCCAACCAATGATTGTAATGAGAAAGTGATGAAGATGGCACGAAGTAAAAAGGTTTTGGAGGTTTTGTATGAATTTAGAGATTCTAGGTTAGTTCAGGAGAGGCCGGGATAGAATGGACATTGGAATGGTGATGAAGTTTAGTTGCCTTGCTGTAAGAGAAGGCTGTAACAATGGTTACTGAAGTCATAGGTATGCTTAGTTAGTGGCTCTAGACAGACGGGAGTTAGATGTCTCTCTCCAAAGATAAGATGGCAAGTAAACAGGAGGACTGGGGATGAGGTGAAACCAGTCACAAAGATCCAACCTTATCAATAACACATGTCCCTGTCTGGAGTGGTAATAGAAGAGAAAGACAGCACTCTGTGAAAATGTAACAAAACATGTAGAAGAATTTGTTGCCTTTTTTTGTGAGTCAAGGATGATGACTTAAGCCACCATATATCATGCATGCTTCCCTTTTCATAAATTTCAGTATATCTGCTGATTTATGGAACCTTAGGTCCCTTGGTTCATGAAAGTTTCTCTGTTGCAATTTTATATGATAACCTTTTAAAGATTTGAAGCACAACCAAATATATCAACTTGGTTTAGCCATTCTTAAAATGACAGATTTTCTGACCCCTTGGCTCAGTTTGACTCACTTCTCTGTGAAATTTGGAAGCCAGACATAATATATGTTCTTGTTGTGGTAGAAAACCACAGGTAGGAGGCAGTTAAAACACTTACCCCTTAAGCTGGATTCTACGTTAAATTCTTGTCCATTAAAATATGTCTAATAAAAGGATATATTCTGAGGCAGTTCTTAAATGGTGATACTGGATTTTATGCATGTTAATACTCTGCTTTACTCACAGTTTCAAATATATAGTCTACATGTTGGCTTCTGTTGGGACGAAGCATTCAGCAAACTCTTGCATGTCATTGAAACTGCAAAATACAACTCTTATCTAAGCCTTTGGGAAAATTAGAAATCTTTTCATCATGAATATCAACCAACTACAAAAATATCCACAAGAACAAAACAACCAACAAACAACTGCCATAATAAAAACAGCATGACCTCTTCTTAATTACTGAGTACCCACTATGCTGGTTCATAATTTTAATACATCCTCCCCCTGGCCATGTGCTTTTATCTGAGGAAAGCAGTGAGGGGAGAGCCTGAGGAACACTCAGATTACCCAGTTTTGCAGAGCTGGAACAAGTCCAGTGTCCGAGGCAGACTCAAGGTGACTGGCTTCCCGGAGAGAGCCGGCAGTTCTACCGCTATGGTAACAAGACATACTTCATGCTTTTCAAGACACTTTGATGAGTGTTACTGCATATCTTCACCTTAGTGGAGATCTTCACCTTCACCATTTGATCGTCGGGGTTAGTGAGAAACCTGGCCTTGTCCTCACTTGGCCCAGGAACAAACTGAGCTTGATAGGAGCTTGCCAGAGCTCACACTGAGTCATCCGAGACGGGACAGAATCCCGATGTCCTGATTTCCAGCCTGGGGAGCCCGCTGCTTGACCACACTGCTGGCTCAGATGCACAGAAGTCTGTGAAGTCACCTGTGCTGAAGCGAAAATGCCCACGGCAAGACCTCTGAATCTCAAAGGTGAAAAGAAAGTGAACCAATAGGGAGAGAAAGCCTTCAGCATCTTGGATCTTTGTTCTTAAGAAGACCTGGTCGTAGCTGGGAGATTTGACATGTGTTTTAACAACAAAAAATGAGCTTCAGCCTACAGCCATGATGGGAAAAGATGGTGTCTATGAAGTAGTTGGAAAATTCAGTCTCCTTTAATATACACGGAGTCTTCTTTGAAGCTAAAAGTATGAGATGGAGCTGTGGTTAAGAAATGATCACACTATATGAACACCATCCCTGAGGCAGGAGAGAGAAATGCTTTCTATTCTAGAGACCAGTAGGGCTGGGTCCCAGATATAATGCTTTAGATGTTTCTTCAGGGTGTACCCCACTGGTGGCATGATGGTGACCGGATGCAGTGGGCAGAGAAGTCTCTTGCAAGTAACGTTTCAGATGAGATTGGGCACGTTCATGTATGGCCATAGATACAAGTAACATTTCAGTGGCAGGAAATACAAAAGAGTAGGAATACCAGGGAGGAGGAGGGAAGGGAACGGTATCAAAAACTTGAAGTATCTCCCATTTTTAAATGCTCACCTATTATTTTCAGTCTGTCTTCTCTCATCTCCCTCTCACACGCTGCCAGGGCAGTGGCAGTAAACCTGATTTAGAGCAGTCTGTTCCTCTAGGGCTCAGGGATGGGATTCCTTTCTCTTACAGAGGGCCAGTCATGTTCTGGGGACATTAATTGAAATTCCTGTGACTGTTAAAGACAGTTTGGGTAAAGTTAAACCCCTGATGCAAAGAGCTGACTCACTGGAAAAGACCCTAATGCTAAGAAAGGTTGAGGGCAGGAGGAGAAGAGGGCGACAGAGGATGTAATGGTTGGATGGCATCACTGACTCAGTGGACATGCTTTGAGCAAACTCTGGGAGATGGAGAAGGAAAGGGAAGCCTGGTGTGCTGCATTCCATGGGGTCCCAAAGAGTTGGACTCGACTCAGCAACTGAACAGCAATAACAAACCCCTGGGAGTGAAAATTAGTATGGGAGCACAGAAAACTCAGTTTTGTCAACATATCCAGTGTTTAAAATGTGTTTCATTTCCTCTCTACAAGCAGTAACAGAAGGGAGAAGAGAGGGGAAAAGGGAGAAAGAAGATGTAATGAATCATAGCAAGATTAATATGAGCTCAGTCTTTATTATTGCTTGGGAAACGCACCTAGATTGGAGAATTGCTGTCCATGGTTTCCATCCGTCTCCACATCCAGGAATGCTTGGAGTCTCCCTGCTGACTGGGGTGGATGGTCACAGCAACACGTGGGGCTGCTGTGGGAGGAATATGCTCCGGGCTGCGGAGGGCCACGCAGCAGTGTCAGTCACATTCCTGGAGACTAGGAAGGCCAGACCCCAGGGCCAGGCCGGGCTGGAGAGCTCTGCCTGGCTTTAGAGCCGTGCTGTGGTCACAGAGGCGCTGCCATGCCCGACTGCTGTATTCTCATGGTCACCAGCCCCCGGGGTGCAAGGCACCAAGTCGGGAACGTTGGAAGGCATCCCTTTCTTTATCCCATCCATTGTCTGACTCGCAAGGTCAGAAGTGTGGTTCTGGAGAGGGGACCATAGCTAGTTCCTGTAGGTCCTCCCACCCCTCCTAGACAGGGGCCCAGCGTAGGAAGAGGATTTGAGGAGAATCATCTTCCTCAGAGGCTTCAGAGAGGGTTGGTTTTAGTTCTTTTACTCTAAAACTGAAAAATTTCAACAATATATATGATAATTTAAAACCATGAAGTGCCGTCAAAATAGTAATACATATTGTACTGCAGTTTGTTTAAAAGAGGTTATTTTTCTGATACTTTAAGAAAACCCACGATGGTTTTTAATCTTTTCTGAACATCCCTGATTTGACTAACATCATTTACTTTTCTTGGGTATATAAGTAGTATTATAAAGACCTGGTGGTGGTTTAGTTGCTAAGTCATGTCTGATTCTTGTGACCCTATGGATTGCAGCTCACCAGGCTCCTCTGTCCATGGGATTCTCCAGGCAAGAATACTGGAGTGGGTTGCCATTTCCTCCTGCAGGGGATCTTCCTGATCCAGGGACCTAATGCGAATCTCCTGCATTGCAGGCAGATTCTTCCCTGCTGAGCCAGCAGGGATAGTTTTGAAAATGGATAATATCTTTATTGTTGATTATATAGCTATATGTGTTTATTGTTAATGACTCAATTTGAAAATGGAATGAGCATATTTTTGTTGGCTGTATAGCTATAAGTGTTTATGTAAATGATCCAACCAATACAGAAATGTAGGAAGTGGAAGTGGCCCTATAATATTATTCCCCTGCAGTTGCCACTGTCGTGGCCATAAACTTGTTTCTAACTTGCAGAAGCCTAAGGACCAGAGTTTTAAATGAACTTGTATTCTCATATTGGGTTACGTTTGTTCTTTCTGCAAAAACACATAGCATAAATAGCAGCAAACCAATTATAATAAAAAACAAACAAATGGAAAATGAAAAGTCATATAAAGCTACGGTAGCTACCAATAAGACCCTGAATGTTTAAATTTCCTAGACCTGTTCATTGTGTTATCATTCTGGCATTTTGTAGTTACTGTTGGTAAGTGGTAAAACCCTTTAGTGAATCTGCCAACCTACCATATCTGTACTTACTGTTTTTCTATTATGAAGAACATCATAATATTCTGGTTTCCTTTTTTTGATAAAAATATGTATTTAGTAGCTTTAGTGGTGTTTCCAAATCTTATCTCTGGGTGTCTACCTAGAGGTGATTATGCAGTCATAAAATTGTCATATGTGGCTGTTTGAAGCAAGTTTATTTGGTTGATTATACCTCATGTTTTCTTTATGATGATCATTTATTCACCAAACATTATTGAGGGATTTGGGTACAAAGGGAAAAGTCCCACAGGGAAGAGAGACACGTGTGTAGACAGCTGTCTGGCTGTGTGAGGAGAGTGTGCACGAGGTTACTGAAACACAGAGGAGTGTGTGCGTACGTGCGTGCTCAGTCATCTCTGATTCTGCAACCCCATGGACTCACCAGGATCCATGGGATTTTCCAGGCAAGAATACTGCCATTTTCTTCTCCAAGGAATTTTCCTGACCCAGGGGTCGAACCCACGTCTCTTTCTTTGGCAGGCGGATTCTGTTACCGCTAAGCCACAACTGACCCCAAAGAGGAGAGAGGGACTCCTTTTTGCCAGAAGGAACCTCGGAAAGATTTAGTGGAATTGATGGTTCATGACACGAGTCAGGAAATTTCAATAAGAATTTTAGGTAGGAGAGGGACTGGAGAGTAAGAACGTCAAGACAAAGGTTTGCTCTGAGAGAGAAGGGAATTAACATTTGTTAAGTACCTACTGGGTGCCAGGCATTACATGTCAGCTAGTCCATCCTGTAAGTTTGTCTTTGGCCTCGTTGGCTAGAAGAGACTTAGTCTCAGAAAGGGTATCACCTGCCCAAAGTCTCTTAAGCTGTTACCACTTGGAGGAGTCAAGACTCACACCCAGGTCTGGTGACCCCAGAGAC
Source organism: Cervus canadensis (assembly GCF_019320065.1). Lineage (NCBI taxonomy): Eukaryota > Metazoa > Chordata > Mammalia > Artiodactyla > Cervidae > Cervus > Cervus canadensis. The sequence continues at coordinate 28,861,667 of NC_057389.1, read as the reverse complement.
ATACTCTATCAGTAACATGAGGCCGAGGAAAGAGCTTGTCTTCTTGAGGGAATGATGGGTTGATTGGCTAGAGTGTGGCATACTTAGGAGGAAAGAGGCAGAAATGAGTTTAAAAATGGAGACTAAGGCCAGTTGGTAGGGTGTTAAGTTTGAGAATATGAACAAGTGTTTTTGTAAGTAGATACGAAAGCTCAGGTTTATCTTTAAGGAAGAGAATTCTGGTCACCTTGTTTGGCTGGGAGGGAGCTGAGTAAGACTGTGAGCAGGGTTGTATTAAGAGATTTATCCTCACTACACTTAGATGTGCAAACGTTTTTTTCCCCCCAAATTTGAGCCAACTTTTTCATTAAGACCCCATCCATACATAATAAGTGGAGAAAAAAGAAGCTGCTGAGAATAGTAAATTTAGTCTGCTCCAATCATGTAAAAAGTTCAGTCGCTCAGTCGTGTCCGACACTTTGCAACCCCGTGGACTGCAGCACACCCAGGCCTCCCAGTTCATCACCAACTCCCATAGTTTACTCAAACTCATGCCCGTTAAGTCGGTGATGCCATCCAACCATCTCATCCTCTGTCATCCCATACTCCTCCCACCTTCAATCTTCCTCAGCATCAGGGTCTTTTCTATGAGTCAGCTCCTTGCATCAGGTGGCCAAAGTATTGGAGTTTCAGCTTCAACTTCAGTCCTTCCAGTGAATATTCAGGACTGATTTCCTTTAGGATGGACTGGTTGGATCTCCTTGCAGTCCAAGGGACTCTCAAGAGTCTTCTCCAACACCACAGTTCAAAAGCATCAATTCTTCGGCGTTCAGCTTTCTTTATAGTCCAACTCTCACATCCATACATGACTACTGGAAAAACCATAGCCTTGACTAGATGGACCTTTGTTGGCAAAGTAATGTCTCTGCTTTTTAATATGCTTTCTAGGTTGGTCATAACTTTCCTTCCAAGGAGTAAGCGTCTTTTAATTTCATGGCTGCAGTCACCATCTGCAGTGATTTTCAAGCCCCCCAAAATAAACTCTCTCACTGTTTCCACTGTTTCCCCATCTATTTGCCATGAAGTGATGGGACTGGATGCCATGATCCTAGTTTTCTGAATGTTGAGCTTCAAGCCAACTTTTTCACTCTCCTCTTTCACTTTCATCAAGAGGCTCTTTAGTTCTACTTCACTTTCTGCATATCTGAGGTTATTGATATTGCATATCTGATAATACAACCTCAGATAAACACTTTCTGTGTCATCTGTATATCTGAGGTTATTTATATTTCTCCCAGGAATCTTGATTCCAGCTTGTGCTTCATCCAACCCAGAGTTTCTCATGATGTGCTCTGTATATAAGTTAAATAAGCAGGGTGGCAATATACAGCCTTGACACACTCCTTTTCCTATTTGGAACCAGTCTGTTGTTCCATGTCCAGTTCTAACTGTTGCTTCTTGACCTGCATACAGATTTCTCAGGAGGCAGGTCAGGTGGTCTGATATTCCCATCTCTTTACAAATTTTCCACAGTTTGTTTTGATCCACACAGTCAAAGTCTTTGGCATAGTCAATAATGCAGAAATAGATGTTTTTCTGGAACTCTCTTGCTTTTTCAGTGATCCAGTGGATGTTGGCAATTTGATCTCTGGTTCCTCTGCCTTTTCTAAAACCAGCTTGAACATCTGGAAGTTCGTGGTTCGCATACCGTTGAAGCCTGGCTTGGAGAATTTTGAGCATTATTTTGCTAGTTTGTGAGTGCAATTGTGCGGTAGTTTGAGCATTCTTTGGCATTGCCTTTCTATGGGATTGTAATGAAAACAGACTTTTCATTTTCAAAATCCGTCCCGAGGCCACTGCTGAGTTTTCCAAATTTGCTGGCATATTGACTGCAGCACTTTCACAGCATTATCTTATTAGGATTTGAAATAGCTCACTTGGAACTCTATCACCTCCACTAGTTTTGTTTGTAGTGATGCTTCCTAAGACCCACTTGACTTCACATTGCAGGATGTCTGGCTAGGTGAGTGATCACACCATCGTGATTATCTGGGTCATGAAGATCTTTTATGTATAGTTCTATGTATTCTTGCCACCGCTGCTTAATATCTTCTGCTTCTGTTAGGTCCATACCATTTGTGTCCTTTATTGAGCCCATCTTTGCATGAAATATTCCCTTGGTATCTTTAATTTTCTTGAAGAGATCTCTAGTCTTTCCTATTCTATTGTTTTCCTCTATTTCTTTGCATTGATCACTGAGGAAGGCTTTCTTATCTCTCCTTGCTGTTCTTTGAAACTCTGCATTCAAATGGATATATCTTTCCTTTTCTTCTTTGCTTTTCGCTTCTCTTCTTTTCACAGCTATTTGTAAGGCCTCCTTAGACAGCCATTTTGCTTTTTTGCATTTCTTTTTCTTGGGGATGGTCTTGATCCCTGTCTCCTGTACAGTGTCATGAACTTCCGTCCGTAGTTCATCAGGCACTCTGTCTATCAGGTCTAGTCCCTTAAATCTATTTCTCACTTCCACTGTATAATCATTAGGGATTTGATTTAGATCCTACCTGAATGGTCTAGTGGTTTTCCCTACTTTCTTCAATTTAAGTAAAAAGTAATTCTTTCTCTCTTCTGTGCCTCCCTAAGATAGTATCTCAGTATGGGGGGCTCCCTGTTCTTGAGATTGCATGGATGTTTATCAGTCGTTGGGGGGTGGTCCTTGCTGGTGCTGACAGGGGTCTGGCATTTATTCTAGCTCTGCCTTGGTCATCTGATGTTGAAGTGTGTGGCTGCTGCCACTTGTGGTCCAAGCTCTCTCAGGTCAGTTGGGGCTCAGGTGTCTGTTTTGTCCATCGTAAACTGAATTCATATCAGAGCAAGACCAGAACACACAAAGAAGGCTTTTTGAATAGTTTAGCCTGAATAATTTGCAGGCACATGTAGAGACAGTATTTTGATTATTTGAATTTGTTTAGTGAACTCCTGGAAATGTAACCTGTACTCTCAAAACTCTTTCCATCATTGGCATGCCTGAGACATGGTCTAACCTTTGGATGTACTTCTGCTAATGTAATTACCTTGCTGTCTTTTAAAGGTGGGTTTTAATTGGGTTCCCAAGCAGCAGCTGCTGTTGAGGTGCTAGTTACAGCCTTTCAATAACAGATTCATTGTTTCCTCTTCCTGGACTGGGCATCTGGCCTTGGATGGTAGCCAGCTGTTGCTGAAATGCCATCACTTATAGGATTGCCCTTTAAACCACTGATTTGTTATTTTGTTGACTTTCAATTCCTTTCCTCTCAAATTTAACTGGAGCTTTATTGAATACAGTGCTAAACTCAATTCTTCCCCTCCTCAGTGGCCTTTTCATCAGGTTATTTCCCTCTAGTTCATAGCATTTAGTCCTCTGGCTGGACAGGAGGTTTGAGAATTAAAGACAGCTTGTCATTTATGGGCTCAGGCCTGTCTGTGGGGTAGTGCAGTGGATTCTGTCACAGGCAAGTCTTCTGATGATGTATGCCGAGGTAACACGAGAAGTCTCTTGGCAAGTTTTTGCCTTTTTTGTAAAATTGTGCTGAAAATTCTAGGGTTTTTAAGAATTTATCTCTAGGATTGTTGTCCTGAAGGATTTTTTAAATTATAGTATAAATGGTTTATAATATTATATTGGTTTCAAGTGTAAAAGATAGTGATTGAGTGTTATTATAGATTAAAAGCTTTTGTCCTGAGTATTTTTAATTTGTTTGAAGAAAATGAGCCTGTAATGATCATACTGAATAAAGAGAAGTTTGCAGGGGCTGGTAAGGTGGGACAACAGAAAGAACTTGCGTTTTATCTTTGGTTTTTAACCTCAGAGCAGCGGTGTGGGACTGGTCATTTTCAGGCCCCAGGATGAAACTGTGGGCAGGCCCAGTGTATTTTCTGATCATTCTCATATAATAAAAAGTTCTCCAGTCATATTTCCTTCCCAGACAGTCTCAGCTTGGTAATTAATACATCTAGCCTCAGACAGACTGATTTAAAGTGACACCTTCCCCTGTCCCTGACTCAGATTCTAGGTTCACTTCGTCAAATTCCACCCAAGGAAAACCTATTGGTAATTTTATTAGAATATAATGAAATTACAAATTAATTTTTTCTTTAGAGGTGATAAACTTATTTTCTTACGTCCTTCGACTGTTTATATTTCTTTGCTATTGCAAATGCTGTGTTTTCAAAATTAAGTTTCTTATTTGTTGATATTATACCAAAGTGCAATAAGTTTTGTAAATTGATTTTGTATCCAATAATTTTGAGGGATGTTCTTATTTTAATAGTGTTTCAGTGGATTTTTAGTATAGGCACTTACATCATCTGTGCAAAATGATTTCCCCCCCTTGCTTTCCATTTCTTTTTTCCTTTATTTTTCTATGTTGCCCTCCAGACAGAATTGGTATTTAGAAGTGGTGATAATTGCCATTTTTCTTATTCTTGATTTAAGAAGGGCTGCTTGTAATAATTTACCATTAGTTGAATTGTTTATAGTAAGTTTTTGGTAGAAATCCCTCATTAGGTTCAGAAATTTCACTTTCGAGTTTACAAAGAATTTTAATCATGTGTTTGTATAGCATTTTACCAAATACCTTTTCTGTATGTGAGATATTGTAAGTTGAATCTTACTGAGGGACATTAAGATGCAATCTCTGGTGTCTTCTAGGTGCAAAGTCATTGCCAAGTAGACTGGGAGTGTTATTACATTTTGAAATATGATTTACATAATGCTAATGCATTTTGTAAGCATAATATATGCTTTGTAGGGAAATACTATGTTGTTATGCTATTATGCTTCAAAAATAAAATGCAACTTTGTTTTTTTTTCTTTCCAGTATTACTTTACTGTTCTTTTTGGCCACGAAGGTCAGAAACCACTGGAGCTGCGCTGTGAGGAGGAGCAGGATGGTAAAGAGTGGATGGAGGCCATTCACCAAGCCAGGTATGGGAGCCACTGGATTGTCTGGGTCTTGCATTGAGGTTTCACCATTGGTACTAGTTTTGGGTGAACTTGCAATTCCAAGTTGAATTTCCCCTTAATATCTCCTCCTTAGTCATGTGGAGATGATTCTTTGCACTTTCTGTGGCTATATTCTCGCTGAAGATTAAAGGTAATAGATATGGCAATAGTAATGATTACTGAAGACAGGGTTGGGGCCTATGTGCCAGGCTCTGTTATAAGTGCCTCTCAATGAAGGAATCTGTTAAATGCTTGGATTCACTCATCCTCTCAACAATCTGTGAGAGGCATGTCATGGTTAACCCCTCTTTTACAGATAAGGAAATCAAGGCCCAGAGAGTTAGTTTGCGTGCCTGAGGCCTCACAGCTAGCGAGTGGAGGCACTGGGATACAGACCCAGCCGAGCCTCCACTTGGAAACCCTGCCCTGTGCAGCCTGGTTATGGAGAAGGGCGACACCAGCTGCCATCTGGGGAGATAGAAGAGTGTGCTTTTGCTTTCTCCTAAGAAATACCAGAAAGGTAGACATGAGCACACTTGGCCTCAAACGGCAATGAGAAATCCAAAAGAGACACAGGCAGACCTCTCTCTTTTATTTTTCTTATTCAGTTCCAAAGTCCTGTCCGTTTTTGCTTTGAATGGCCCTTGTGCTCACTGCTTTTTGCCTGTCCCCAGAGTGACTCCCTGCTTCAAGTTTCAGGGCGAAAGTCAGTCTGGGACACGTGACTTTTTCTTTGCCGGACATGAACCCCCCTCCTTCTCCTATAAGTCCATTCACATCTGTGTCTGTCCCTACCACCCACTCCCAGACCCTTCCCCACAAGCCAGCGCTCACTGGGCCCCTTCTACAAATGACCACACTGCTTGCTTTATTACATGTGGAATATTTAACAACTTAGTACAATGTGGGTTATTGTTCACATATTTCACACGTGTGATTTCTGTTTCCTGAGCTGGACTGTAGACAGCATGAGAGGAGGAGGATGGGGACACATTCATTTCTGAATGAAGCACAGTGCTGAGGATGTAGTAGGTCATCAGGAAATATTTTCACACTGATTATAAAGATTTAAGGTGCTGTCCTGAGTGAGTGTAGGCTGTTCTTTGAGCCCTGAAGGCTTTTTCCCCCCTTCTCCCCTCCGCTCCCTTCCCTTTCCCTCCTTTCATCCCCTTCCCCTCTTCTTTCTTCAGCTACTGTATAATGTTGACTACTTGCCCTGTGGCAGGCAGCATTCTAAGTGCTCTGCATATTTATCTTAAAAAAAAAAAAAGTCCTCCCAGCTACCAGTAGGGTATTATTAACTCTGTTTTACAGATGAGAAGACAAAGGTTCATGACGATTAAGATATCGGCCAAGGTGTAAAAAGGTGGTTAAAAGGAAGAGGGAAGGGCTGGGACTCGAGCTCAGGTCTCTCTGACTCCACAACCTTTAACCAATGTTCTGTATTGTATTAGTCTTCGTTATTGTCTCTTTGTCTCTTCCTCTAGTTCAAAGATGAAAGTGTGTTAATGTCAGGTTAGGGCTGAGAGTAGATGTTACTTGCACAAGATTTCAGTTCCTTTTCTTTCCTTCTCTCCAATTTCCCTGAAATGCGCGTGGTTGGAGACCAAAGGCTGCTCCCCAAGGGGGACCCCGAGGCAGCTTCCTAACATCAGGATCCAGGCACACTGCTCAGCCATCTTCACTCTCAGGGTCTCTGTCTGACGGTTTTGCTCCAGACTTAAGGCTAATGCAGACTGACTCTCTGTAGAAAGAAAGTCAGGTTTTCAAAGGTGAAAGAAGTATCAAGTTGGCAAGGTAGAACCCTTGGGTCATTTCCAGACACAGTCTTTGTGACCACTTCTGTTCCTTTCTACCTGGGAGTTAAAATAAAGTAAATAATTTAAAACACGTGTATTTGCCCATTTTTTTTTTTTTTTTTATCTTTCCAGAAGACCCGAGTACCATTAGCAGCCTAAATTCCTTTGTAGTTGCCAAGCAGACATTGTGGTGAACCAAATAGAGTATGAATTACTTTAAAGTGGTAAAATTTCAAGTAAGAGGTTTTTTGGTATACCAGGAAAACTTGGTCATATATGTGTAAGTAGGTCAGTAGCTATTTGATGTTGACTGCCATATGATCAATCCAGGGCTTAAATGATTTTGTCAGGAAGCGTAGATTTTAGAAACCACTTCAGTGGTTTAGTTAATCCAATGGTAAAAATTTTCTTCTCTTTTAGATGTGAAGATTTGGTTATTAATTGATCATTTTTCTTGGTGTCCTGACTTTTGGTCCATTAGATTTGCTCTTCCTTTGATTTGAGGTCCAGGACTCCATTGTTTGATGACTTCCTTTTAATTTGACTGCTTTACATCTGACTTCTTATAGTTGACTTTTTGCATTGAGATGCTTCTTAAATTCTTGCTTTCTAAATCACAGAAGATAATAACTTTTTCATTTACATTTCATTAAGTCAAGTTTTTGGTGTAAACTTGGGTCTGTGAAATTCATCCTGACTTTGTTTGTAAATGAGCAGAGCCAGAAAGTTAATGAGGCTGATTCAGAGAAAGAATTTGTCAGCCCTTTTTGCTTGGCATTGTGCTAATTAAACAACTGGTTGGTAACTAAACATTTCACCTTTAGAGGATAGCCTAATGGCATTACTTTGGTATTACTGCCTTTTTAATTGCAGATGCTCAATAATTATGGTTTTATTGATCCCTCTTTTTAAGTATGAGCTTTTGATGAACTGATGAGTATTTTAGCCTGGGACTAGTTCTTTTCTGAGCTACAGATCCTTCTGTAGGTACTACACAGAAACAGGGACTGCTGAGAATCCTTCTCTTGATCACTGCTCCTCTTTTCCTGGGGTGTTTATCAGTACTGGCCTGGGTGTTCTATCTTTGGAGTGTCATGAGAGCCACATTCTTAAGGCTGGCTTTTGTACTTCCGAGCTGGATTGACTTGATTTGCTTTCAGAGGTTCTTTAGGTCGTTTCCTGGCATGTTCAGTTGCATGTTTTCTTCCTTAGATCTGGCCCAGGAAGACATCTTTTTGGAAATTGATATTCTCATTTTGAAGCTTTGACCTTGTCCAGGAAGCTTGTTTTACAGTTTTGCTCAAAGTTGATCGATATTACATTTCTAGAAATTGGCACATTTAAAATATCATTTCATCATGTATTACTGGCATTGGTTCACGGGAAGGTGATAGCAAGGCTTAGTCTTGTTTTTGTTGAGATGAGGTGAAGCCAGAGTATTTTAATAGTAATGAAGTCTGTGCTTGTTCTAGAAATGGTTTACTATTTAGGTATGAAGGTTTAGACATTTCCAGTAACTTGGTATTTCTTTGTTCTCTTATAGCCACATCTGTCCACCATGGTTGATTCAGTTGTATACATTGTTGTAGTTGTTGTTCAGTCACTCAGTTGTATTTGACTCATTGCAACCCCATGGACTGCCACACGCCTGGCTTCCCTGTCCTTCACCAGCTCCCGGAGCTTGCTCACACTCATGTCTATTGAGTCAGTGATGCCATCCAACCAACTCATCCTCTGTTGTCCCCTTCTCTTCCTGCCTTCAATTTTTCCCAGCATCAGGGTCTTTTCTAATGAGTCAACTCTTCACATCAGGTGGCCAAAGTATTGGAGTTTCAGCTTCAACATCAGTCCCTCCAATGAATATTCAGGATTGATTTCCTTTAGGATTGACTACTTTGATCTCCTTGCACTCCCAGGGACTCTCAAGAGTTTTCTCCAACACCACAGTTCAAAAGCATCAATTCTTCAGCACTCAGTCTTCTTTATGGTAGATATTATGACAATCAAAAGCACTGATCCAGTTGATTGTGGGTCTTTAGGGCTCATTGGCTGACACGACAATGTCCATAGTTTCATCTGCTGGAGCCCTGAGCAAACGGAACCTCGGAAGTTAGAAGGTAGTCATGTCCTGGAAGAGGATCCAGTTGAACCAGAGGTACCAAGGCTTTTCCCATTCTGATCTAAGCATAAAACCTGAAGGACCTGGTTGATGACAGTTGGGGAAAGAGGTAGGTGGAAAGTATTTCAGAGTTGTAGGGGGTAGACTTCAAAGGATCTTGTGCCCGCCTAGAAATGGACAGCGTTGGACCAGGGTGGCATCTAACATGTCTCTTGGATCCCTAGCTTGGATGGCGTCACTCCCTGAGAGGGGATGTGATGACTGAGAGGAGGACTGTGGGGCAGGATGACAAGTGCTGGCCAGGAAGGGCTTCTGCAGGGGACTGTGGGGTATGAATGCCTGGAAGGGGCAGTAGGGAACCGGGCAATACAGGTGGGTCTCCTTGCCCATTGGTATGTCAGGTATGGGAGAATGAGCATCAGGGGCTCCTAGAGAAGTCAGGTGTGTCCTGAGGGGAGAGCTGGCTTTGGGTTTCTACCAGGTCTGAGGTCAGGGGAGGGCTTGTGAAACATCAGAGGCACGGAGAACGTGGTGCCTGGTATTGCACACCGTGGGGTGTGTGTGGCTTTGTTCACTTGCAGAGCCCTTGCTTATGCTGTCATTGTTTGAGACAGTCCTGCTATCTTTTGCCTGCTTTGCCTCCAGCTTCTCCAGCTAAAACTCCACACCCTCCCTTGGTGCTCTTTCCTCCCTTTTGTGTGTGCCTATGGCAGGTGGCCCTTAGGTTTTCCTTCGTGGGGAAGGTATTTGCAAGAGAAAGAGGAACTGAGCGTGTGACTCCATCCCATGGAGCTCACGTCAGGTTTTGTTTGGCTAAGGCTTGACGCAGCCCTTTCCTTCACCCTGTCAGTTCTGAACTTGATGAGTGGAGAAACTTAATCCTCCAGTTAAGATTTTCGGTTAAACCTTGTCCTCTTGTCCACTAAAGAAAGCTCTAATCCAGCTTCTTGGGTCTGTTTTTATCTATAGTCCTTTTGATTACATGTGTCTGAGGCAGCCTGTTGTTCATGTTCTCTATCTCTTCACCTCTTCCTCTAAAACACACACACACACCCGCCCCCCCATTGGTAATTGCACCAAACACCTAATGCTTGTAACCTCATTCTTTTTACCTGGCTAGAGGCTTAATCCATACAAAAACATGTATGGATGTGAGAGTTGGACTATAAAGAAAGCTGAGCACCGAAGAATTGATGCTTTTGAACTGTTGTGTTGGAGAAGACTCTTGAGAGCCCTTGGACTGCAAGGAGATCCAACCCGTCCATCCTAAAGGAGATCAGTCCTGGGTGTTCATTGGAAGGACTGATGCTGAAGCTGAAACTCCAGTATTCTGGCCATCTGATGTGGAGAGCTGACTCATTAGAAAAGACCCTGATGCTGGGAAAGATTGAGGGCAGGAGGAGAAGGGGACGACAGAGGATGAGATGGCTGGATGGCATCACTGACACAATGGACATGGGTTTGGGTGGACTCCGGGAGTTGGTGATGGACAGGGAGGCCTGGCGTGCTGCGGTTCATGGGGTCACAAAGAGTCAGATACAACTGAGTGACTGAACTGAACTGAGAGGCTTAATTTGGAGCAAAGTGTAAATACAAAATCTCTCTGACACTGAAGGCCACTGTATGTATCCTGTCATCCCCATAAAATTAGCACTTTGTGGAATGTGCATGGGGAAGTCCCTCACAAGTCAGAAGAGTGATTACATAGAAAAACTGAAAATGTTTTATGTATCACAGCAAAGCCACAAGACTAGGAAATCAGAAATGTATAGTAATGTTATACAGCCTAAAGCAATCCCAAGGCCATATTTTGTATTCTTCTTGTAATAGTAAGACTGCCACTATTAAAAAGCTGAAGAGGTGGATGTTGTGTGTTTGAGATATTGTCTTTCTTTACCAAGAACGTCTGTCAGACCTCTGCCTCCACATCTGCCACAATGAAAGGGATTTCAGCACTTTTTTCCTTAGAGTGTGAAGAGTGCAACACAAAAGAAGAGAAGTCGTGTTTGTGGACTGAAGGGTTTGCTTGGTTGGATAGTAGAAACTGTTTTCTGTGGAGAAAAACTGGGCTTGAATTGTCTTATTTGCAGCCCTTTGTTAATCCTTCTACCCGCCAGTTATCTTTCCTGTTCCCCACAGAGTGTTTGCTTCAGATGCTTGTCTTGTCTCCTTCCTTAAGCGTCAGCGGACACCACGGTGCGACCTTGCGTCTCCACTCACAGAGCAGGTCCTCATGTGCATGTGGGCTCACCCCCTACAGGGCCTCTGGTTCAAGGAAGATCTCTACCGTTGGCTTCTTCCCTCTGATTCTCTTGCTGGATAATTGATTCATTTCTCTCTTATAGTTCCAGTGGGTTTCCCTGAACCTCCTGTCTCCCTTTATCCTGCTCACCGTGACTTTTCTCTTGTGTTCTTTGGTTTTTCTTAAATATTTGTCTCCCACCTAAAAACCAGAAATCCTTTGTCTTGGCCCTAAATCCTCCTCTATCTGCTGACCACTCTTGAAAGTGCAGCCAGGTTTCTTGGAGAAATGATTTGTTTGTTCTTTCTTTGTACACAGTCCTGCTCTTTCCAGCCTCTGGGGGTGGGTTTCTGTCTCTGCCCCACTGAAGCTGTGTCACCTGGGTCAACATGACTTTCCAGAGCTTTTCCTTCCTTATGTAACTTCAACTTGCTATTTTGTATTTAATACTTATTTTTTGAATTACACGAATAATACCTATAAATGCAAGTTCTCCAAAAAGAAAATGAAAATTTAAACAATGCAAAAGTGGAGAGGGTAAAAAGTTCTAGTTTCCACTCATCTTCCCCTGTCCCCCAACATTCCCCAAGCCTACTTATTTCCAAAGAGGTACTTACTGGTCACAATTTGTTCCGTTTTTTTTTTTCCCCTACATATTTGCACATGTGCCTATAGATAGATGGATACTCAGTAAGCCCAAAACTAAACTCATAGTTTTCTGCAAGAGGTCTCCCTTCCAAATGTGTATCATTCTGATCTGTCCTCCACACAATTACTGGAGTACCCTTTCTGAAGAAGACATCTGATCTTCTAGAAGAATTCCAGGGTGCCCTTGAGTAATTTTAGTTATTAGAGTCAGTTTTCTTATGATATAAACATTTAAACAGACCCAGGGGTTGGGAGAATACTATGATGGTCCCCCATGTTGCTTTTAAGGAAAAAAAAGATTCATTCATTCACCTGATGTTTATTCCTTCCCTAGCAAGTTCTGGGATGCAGTGAGCCAGTCAAGCAAGGACCCTCCTGAGCTGACCTTTGGGAGCTTCTCGTGCCATTCCTCTGCACACACACCACCCCCCACCGTGTCCTGAGCTCAGGAATTCTGATGTGCTGGGGTGTCCCTCCAGCCTGAATAACTCCAGCTCATCTTTCAGGCTCAGTTCTCAGTCATCTGCACCATCTTCCTGGATGTGCTTTCTCCAGCTCTAGGAAGTGCTGACCATTCCCTTCTTTGGCCCCCCACTGTAACCTCTTATTTATCTCTGAGCCTCTATGAGATTATTGCATTGATTTGTTTCTCTGCTTCTCCCTGTCAGCTTGAATTCCTTCAACGCAAATGTGTCCTGCTCATCTCTTATCCCTGCTCTTGGCACAGGGCCACGTTGCTTTTCAGAAATGTGTGTACCAGTTTAATCTCCTTCTGCTAGGGCATGAGAAAGCTGGAATCATTTTTAAAAATCTTTATTATATTGATGGGTAGAGAATGGTACCTTCTGTAATGAGTATTTCCTTGATTATTGGTGAGACTATTTTTTGCTATTGTTAATATTTGTCTTTATTACCTATATGAATTACTGTCTCAGATCCATTTCCCATTTTTCCAATTGGTGTTTTTCTTATCAGTTTGTTTTTGAGCTCTTTGTATGATAAAGATATTTTCTATTTTTCATATTTGTTATAAGCCTTTGTCATTTTTTGTCTTGTACTTACATCTATGGCATTTTTTGACATAAAGAATTTTTGATTTATCATGCAGTGAAAATACTACTTTTGGGAAGAGGTCATCCCATTGCTTTGTAAAAAGCATTATTATTTTTAAAATTGAGATGTAATTCGCATACCATAAAAATCCACCATTTTAAAGTTTGTGATTTAGTGATTTCTGGTATATTCACAAAGTTATGCAACCATCAGTTCAGTTCAGTTCAGTCGCTCAGTCGTGTCCGACTCTTTGCGACCCCATGAACTGCAGCACACTAGGCCTCCCTGTCCATCACCAACTCCCGGAGTCCATCTAAAACCATATCCATCAAGTCGGTGATGCCATCCAACCATCTCATCCTCTGTCGTCCCCTTCTCCTATGCCCTCAATCTTTCCCAGCATCAGGGTCTTTTCAAATGAGTCAGCTCTTCACATCAGGTGGCCAAAGTATTGGAGTTTCAGCTTCAACATCAGTCCTTCCAATGAACACCCAGGACTGATCTCCTTTAGGATGGACTAGTTGTATCTCCTTGCAGTCCAAGGGCTCTCAAGAGTCTTCTCCAACACCACAGTTCAAAAGCATCAATTCTTCGGCACTCAGCTTTCTTTATAGTCCAACTCTCACATCCATACACAACCACTGGAAAAACCATAGCCTTGAGTAGATGGACCTTTGTCGGCAAAGTAACGTCTCTGCTTTTCAATATGCTGTCTAGGTTGGTCATAGCTTTCCTTCCAAGGAGCAAGCGTCTTTTAATTTCATGGTTGCAGTCACCATCTGCAGTCATTTTGGAGCCCAGAAAAATAAAGTCAGCCACTGTTTCCACTGTTTCCCCATCTATTTGCCATGAGGTGATAGGACCGGATACCATGATCTTAGTTTTCTGAATGTTGAGCTTTAAGCCAACTTTTTTGCTCTCCTTTTTCACTTTCATCAAGAGCCTCTTTAGTTCCTCTTCACTTTCTGCCATAAGGGTGGTGTCATCTGCATATCTGAGGTTATTGATGTTTCTCCCGGCAATCTTGATTCCACCTTGTGCTTCCTCCAGCCCAGCGATTCTCATGATGTACTCTGCATAGAAGTTAAATAAGCAGGGTGACAATATACAGCCTTGATGTACTCCTTTTCCTATTTGTAACCAGTCTGTTGTTCCATGTCCAGTTCTAACTGTTGCTTCTTGACCTGCATACAGGTTTCTCAAGAGGCAGGTCAGGTGGTCTGGTATTCCCATCTCTCAGAATTTTCCACACTTTATTGTGTCCACACAGTCAAAGGCTTTGGCATAGTCAATAAAGCAGAAATAGATGTTTTTCTGGAACTCTCTTGCTTCTTCTGTGATCCAGCCGATGTTGGCAATTTGATCTCTGGTTCCTCTGCCTTTTCTAAAACCAGCTTGAACATCTGGAAGTTCATGGTTCACGTATTGCTGAAGCCTGGCTTGGAGAATTTTAAGCATTACTTTACCAGTGTGTGAGATGAGTGCAATTTGTGCAGTAGTTTGATCATTCTTTGGCATTGCCTTTCTTTGGGATTGGAATGAAAACTGACTTCTTCCAGTCCTGAGGCCACTGCTGAGTTTCCAAATTTGCTGGCATATTGAGTGCAGCACTTTCACAGCATCATCTTTTAGGATTTAAAATAGCTCACCTGGAATTCCGTCACCTCCACTAGCTTTGTTTGTAGTGATGCTTCCTAAGGCCCACTTGACTTCACATTCCAGGATGTCTGGCTCTAGGTGAGTGATCACACCATTGTGATTATCTGGGTCATGAAGATCTTTTTTGTACCGTTCTTCTGTGTATTCTTGCCACCTCTGCTTAATATCTTCTGCTTCTGTTAGGTCCATACCATTTGTGTCCTTTATTGTGCCCATCTTTGCATGAAATGTTCCCTTGGTATCTCTAATTTTCTTGGCAACCATCACCACTACCTAATTCCAGAACATTTTCAGCACTCAAGAAGAAAACCTCATCCATTAGCAGTTGCTTCCTATTGCCTGATTTCCCTAGCCCTAGCTAACCATTGATTTACTTGCTGTCTCTGTGGATTTGTGAATTCTGGACATTTCATATCAATGCATTCGTCTCTGGTTTCTTTCACTTACCATAATGTTATCAAGGTTCATTCATGCTGTAGCATTATCAGCCCTCTGCCCTTTTTATGGCTGAATACTGTTCCATTGTGTGACTGTACCACTTTTTGTTTATTCATTCATTGATTGATGGACATTGGGCTTGTTTCCTCTTTTTGCTGTTATGAACAGTGCCACTGTGAGTATTTGAGTACAAGTGTTTGTGTGGATTTATGTTTTCAGTTCTCAGATGGCATTAGTGGTAAAGAACCCACCTGCCAACACAGGAGATATGAGAGACATGGGTTTGACATACATTCAGTCCCTGGGTTGTGAAGATCCCCTGGAGGAGGGCATGGTAACCCATTCCAGTATTCTTGCCTGGGGAATCCCATGGACAGAGGAGCCTAGAGGGCTACAGTTCACAGGGTCACAAAGAGTCAGACACGACTGAAGCGACTTAGCACAAGGTAAGAATTACTGGGTCATATGGTGTCTTTATGTTTAGCTTTTCAAGGAACTGCCACACTGTTTCCCCGCTGGATGCACTACTTTCCATTCCCACTAGCAATGTATGAGGGTTCCAGTTTCTCCATAGTCCCACCAACACCTGTTTCCATTGCTATTTTGTTTAGAGCCCTCATAGTAGAAATTAAACACGAAAATTTATTAACATCTTTAATCCATTTGTGTTTAATGAATATAGTTAGATATATACTTTGGCTAAAGAATTTTTGGTGATCATAAAGAGAATTCTACCAATACGTATTTATGTATATTTGTAAAGAAAGAAAAGTCTCAGTGTTAGGATAAGGGTCATCAGTATCAACTGTGATATAAAACATGTTCCTCGCTTTTTTAATATAGTACTATACTATAAAATGTATTTACTTTTAGAAACGTTCCTTAAAATTTCTGTCAAAGTAATAACTTTACCATTATTGGCTTTCTGTTATACTTCCTTATAACAATGTTTTGCTCATTTTTTATATTTAATTGTGCTTTAGAAAAGATTAATGACAACTTTCCACATGCCCCAAAGTTAGTCAGATGTCTAAGTAATGGACTACAACTGTGAACTGAAAAGAAAGAGCAGTGTTTAAAAGAGGGAACTTTCAGTTCAGTCGCTAAGTCGTGTCCGACTCTGAGACCTCATGGACTGCAGCACGCCAGGCCTCCCTGTCCATCACCAACTCCCAGAGCTTACTCAGACTCATATCCATTGAATCAGTGATGCCATCCAACCACCTCATTCTCTGTCATCCCCTTCTCCTCCTGCCTTCAATCTTTCCCAGCATCAGGGTCTTTTCTAGTGAGTCAGTTCTTCGCATCAGGTAGCCAAAATATTGGAGTTTCAGCTTCAGCATCAGTCCCTTCCAGTGAATATTCAGGACTGATCTCCTTTAGGATGGACTGGTTGGCTCTCCTTGTGGTCCAGGGGACTCTCAAGAGTCTTCTCCAATACCACAGTTCAACAGCATCAATTCTTTGGTGCTCAGCTTTCTTTATAGTCCAACTCTGACATCCTTAGTCCTTAAATTTTATTTCTCTTTTTGATCTCTCCTAACAGAGATGCTTGAGTTTCCACTTACTGTAGAGGGGGCAGTGTAGGAAAGAAGAGCCTGTTTGCAGAAAAAAAGAGATTAATGGGAGTGAATTAGTGTTAGAACCTGTAACACTGATGTGATACCTGGAAAATATTGATAAGTCAGTGGAGTGGACTTATTGATGTTAAGAACATTTGAGAGCCAGAAAAATGGAGGGTAGCAACGTTAAGGTGGCTGTAATGATGCCTAAAGGCCTGGTCTTGCCTAGATAAGGGTGCTGCTGCCTGTGCTCAGACATTGTTTAGCTGGGAACCACAATGCTATCATCCTGAACTGGATGTCTCCAGTTTCCAAAGAGTCCATGATGCCTCTGAATGCTGATTCCAAAGTTTTCTCAATAAAACTAAACATAATCCTGGAGCTAGTGGGAATGTTTCTTCAGTTACCCATTATACGGCCTTTCAGTTTGGGTTTTACTATAGTTCTCTCTCTTTCTCTGATATGCTAGATATATATGCTAATTGTAATTATAATTGTCTAGCATATTAGCCACGTATCTCTCTCTCACTAGCAAATATGTCTTCAATCAAAGTATCTAGGATAAAGGACTTCCCTGGTGGTCCAGTGGCTAAGACTCTCCATTCCCAGTGCAGGGGGCCAAGGTTCAATCCCTGGTCAGGAAACTAGATCCCACGTGCCTCAACTTACAGATCCTGCATGCCACAACTAAGACCTGGAGCAGCTGAAGAAAAGGAAAAAAAGACATGGCAGAATAACTAGGATAAGGTTCTGGCCCAAGTAAAATTCCTTCCTGATAATTTTAAGGCCTGTGATTTTATACTGTGCCTCTTCTCTGAACTCTTCAGGATTCTACTGGAATATTTCTTCTCTCTTGCATGGAGTAGTGGTTTTGATTATAAATATTACCCATGAATATTTTACCCCCCTATATATTTCTTAGACTTGCCATCTGTTGGTACTCAACAGCTTAGTTTGGTTTTCATCATGTTCATTTATATGGCTTAATTTTATTATTTCCCTTGGCAATGAGGAACCATTTTTTCTCAAGGAATCTTAAATTGAATAACAAAAACAAATAAGTGAATAAATTGCAAAATAGAAGTAATGGATAGTTTAGACTGGAACACTTAAACCTGGGCATTATCTAGTAACCAGAAAATTTAATCAGACAAAACATGAATCCACCTGCCAATGCAGGAGACATGGATTTGATCCCTGGGTTGTGAACATCCCCTGGAGAAGGACTGAACAGCACACTACAAATTTTTCTCACATTAATGTCTTTTGCTGTGTTGTTGTTCAGTTGCTAAGTGGTGCCTGACTCTTTGTGACCCCATGGACTGCAGCACACCAGGCTCCCCTGTCCTTCACTGTCTCATGGAATTTGCTCAGATTTATGTCCACTGAGTCAGTGATGCTATCTAACCACCTCTTCCTCTGCCACTCCCTTCTCCTTTTTCCTTCAGTTTTTCCCAGCATCAGGATCTTTTCCAGTGAGTTGGCTCCTTGCATCAGGTGGCCACAGTATTAGAGCTTCAGCTTCAGCATCAGTCCTTCCAATGACCATTCAGGGTGGAGTTCCTTTAAGACTGACTAATTTGATCTCCTTGCAGTCCAAGGGACTCTCAAGAATCTTCTCCAACACCACAGTTTGAAGGCATCAATTCTTTGGTGCTCAACCTTCTTTATGCTCCAACTCTCATATCCATACATGACTATTGGAAGAACCATAGCATTGACTATATGGGCCGTTGTCAGCAAAGTGATATCTCTGCTTTTTAATATGCTGTCTAGGTTTGTGATCAATTTCCTTCCAAGGATCAAGCATCTTTTAATTTCATGGCTGCAGTCACAATCCACAATGATTTTGGAGCCAAAGAAAATAAAATCTGTTACTGCTTTACTTTTTCCCCTTCTATTTGCCATAAAGTGATGGACTGGATGCCATGATCTTAAGTTTTTGAATGTTGAGTTTTAAGCCAGCTTTTTCACTCTCCTCTTTCACCCTCATCAAGAGGCTCCTTAGTTCCTCTTTGCTTTCTGCCATTAGAGTGGTATATCATCTGCATATCCGAGGTTGTTGATGTTTCTTCCAGCAATCTTGAGTCCAGCTTGTGATTCATCCAGCCTGGCATTTTGCATGATGTACTCTGCATACAAGTTAAATAAGCAGGGTGAAAATATACAGCTTTGATGCACTCATTTCCATTTTGAACCAGTCATTGTTCCATGTCCAGTTCTAACTGTTGCTTCTTGACCTGCATACAGGTTTCTCAGGAGACAGATAAGGTGGTATGGTATTCCCACCTCTTTAAGAATTTTCCACAGTTTGTTGTGATCCATACCGTCAAAGGCTTTAACATAGTTGATGAAGCAGCAGTAGATGTTTTTCTGGAATTCCTTTGCTTATCCAGAGAATGTTGGCAATTTGATCTCTGGTTCCTCTGTCTTTTCTAAATCCAGCTTGTCCATGTGGAAGTTCTAGGTTCACATACTGCTGAAGCCTAGCTTGAAGAATTTTGAGACAAACCTTACTGGTATGGGCACAATTATATGGCAGTTTGATCATTCTTTGGCGTTGCCCTTCTTTGGGATTGGAATGAAAACTGACTCTTTTCAGTCCTGTGGCCACTGCTGAGTTTTCCAAATTTTCCGACATGTTGAGTGCAGTGCTTTCACAGCATCATTGTTTAGGATTTGAAATAGCTCAGCTGGAATTCCATCACCTCCAATAGCTTTGTTTATAGTGATGCTTCCTAAGGCCCACCTGACTTCATACTCCAGGATATCTGGCTTTGGGTAAGTGACCACATTATTGTGGTTATCTGGGTCAGTAAGACCTTTTTTAGCTCTGTACTACAGTATAAACTTCACAAGAGCACAGTTTGTTTTTGTTGTTGTTTTTTCTGCTTTGTTTACTCCTGTATCAAGTGCTTTGAACAATTTCTGGTACGTACCAGTCAATAAACATTGAATGAAAGAATGAATTTGAAGTCATAGGGACATATTAAGAAGGAAATAAACATTACATAATCCTGTCTCACAGAGTAAAT
This sequence comes from Cervus canadensis, assembly GCF_019320065.1. Taxonomy (NCBI): domain Eukaryota; kingdom Metazoa; phylum Chordata; class Mammalia; order Artiodactyla; family Cervidae; genus Cervus; species Cervus canadensis. Next base: position 28,842,152 of record NC_057389.1, on the reverse strand, counting down.
ATCTGTCATTAGGATTGGTGTATGTGGGGCTTCCACTTAAAATTATAGAGGTGCTGGAAAAATACAGAAAAGCACAAAAGAAGTTAATTAAAAATTACCCATAATTGTACCAGTGAAAGAACACTGCTTTTTGTATTTGGAGTGCCTATCATTCCCTCTTGGTCACCCCTCCTTCCCAACCGTTATATCTGTGATATACATAATTTTCTCTGTCTGCAATTGAACTTATGTGCATGCACAAAACATGTTTATTTTTATCTCCTGGAGTTTTTTTTATTGTTGTCGTTCACTTATTAGTAAGTCTTAGATATGTCTTCATTATGTTACTGTTCTTTTAAAATGTGATTTTAAATGGCATGTACCATTCCATTGTGTAGATCTACTATTGCTTGTTTAATCACTTCCATATTATATACATGTACATTTAGATTGTTTGCACTTTCTTATATTTATTAAAATAATTAGTGAATGCATATCTTGTTTCTTTGTACATCTTTGTGCAAATATCTGTTTATTTTCCTTGAGTTAGATTATTAGAAGTGTAATTACTATGACCAAGGATGTGTATGACCTTTTTAATGTATCTTGATATATATTGTGACATAGTTCACTTCAGTAGAGTAGCCATTTTAACATATCTTTGCTGGCGCTATTGTTTACTGAAACTCGATAAATTTGATAAACAATTTTTGAAAAGTGAAAGTTGTACAGTCATGTCTGACTTTTGTGACCCTGTGGACTATATAGTCCATGGAATTCTCCAGGCCAGGTAGCCTTTCCCTTCTCCAAGGGATCTTCCCAATCCGGGGATTGAACCCAGGTCTCCCTCATTGCAGGCATATTCTTTACCAGCTGAGCCACAAGGGAAGCCCTTGTGAAAGAAACAATTTTTACTTATATGATTAAGTAGCACCTTTTTTCTGTATTTATAATTCATTCATATATTATTTTCTATGAAGTCATTTTATCTATTTCTTGACTCAATAATTTTAAGCAATATTATTGGCTCCCTGTTATAAAGATGAAGACTTTAACACTCTTACGAATCTCTTACCTCTCCTTCCTCTGTCCCCTCTGTTTGTGTTACTTACAGTGATTGACTTTATATCTTAAAATCATATCATTAAGCCTCTGTTAATTTACCAACTTTGGACAGTATGTATTGACTCTCTGCTATGCAAGATACATAAATTGAGGCATTTAATATGTTTTTATTGTTATTTTCTCTCGTCTAACCCTGAGGTTTTATTACTGCCACAATTATTTATTCTCTGTTTATAAACTTTTTTAAACATTTACCTTCTGTTCTATAAATTTAATTAAGTCTTTGTTGATTCTGAAAATTAAAAAACAGTGAGGGGCATTTGCATCATGGTTATACAAATGTTACGTACCAATTGTCAAGGCTGGTGTTCAATTATCTATTGTGATCTAACTCCCTAGGTTACTGAGGAGGAGTGTATCTGCTTGATACTCACTTTCTTTAGCTAACCTATGGTTTCTCTTTGGAAGGTTTCATAATTTTTCTCTATCCTTAGAGCTCTGATATTTTACCAGGGTTTGACAGAGTATGACATTTTTTTCATTTGTTCTCTCTGGCATTTGGATTAGCCTTTCTATTTGAACTGTACTGTGTTCAGTTCAAGGAAGGCTTCTTGAATTTCTTGATTATTTGCTCCCCATCACAGTCTCTCTGTTTTTTTTCCTTCTGAAACTCCCATAAGGTAGTTTTTTTTTTTTTTTTTTTGATTCCATGAATCTTTTTTTTTTTTTTTTTTTTTTTTTTTTTTTTTTTTTTTTTTTTTTTTATTTTTTCCAGTGGGTTTTGTCATACATTGATATGAATCAGCCATGGATTTACATGTATTTCCAATCCTGATCCCCCCTCCCACCTCCCTCTCCACCCGATTCCTCTGGGTCTTCCCAGTGCACCAGGCCGGAGCACTTGTCTCATGCATCCCACCTGGGCTGGTGATCTGTTTCACCACAGATAGTATACATGCTGTTCTTTTGAAATATCCCACCCTCACATTCTCCCACAAAGTTCAAAAGTCTGTTCTGTATTTCTGTGTCTCTTTTTCTGTTTTGCATATAGGGTTATCGTTATCACCTTTCTAAATTCCATATATATGTGTTAGTATGCTGTAATGTTCTTTATCTTTCTGGCTTACTTCACTCTGTATAATGGGTTCCAGCTTCATCCATCTCATTAGGACTGGTTCAAATGAAAGAATCCATAAGGTAGTTTTCAGACTTCTTGGATCTGTACTCCGTGCTGCTCAAATTTTCTTTCCTATTTTTAATCTCTTTGTATTTTTGTTCAGTGTTCTTTATCTCTGCCACCACCCAGCTTAGATTTTAGCCATGTCTGGTTTATTGGTTAGCACATTCATTGACCTGAAATTTTTCAATAATTGTTTTTGCTTCCAAGAACTCTTCCTGTTATTTGATTACTTCTTTTCCGTGACAGCCGCTTTTTGTTTTATGGCTTTACTATCCTTCCATATCTCTCGGAAGATAAATCTCTGTTGCCTGATTAGCCTTGTTGCCCTAGTATCTCTTCTGTTTGTTTATTTGAGACTTTACTTATTAACTCTTGCCGCTTGACAGTTTACTCCCCAGTGCTTAAAACAATAAACAACTTATTGTCGTGTCTGTGGCTTGGGAATCTAGGTATGGTTCTGCTGGATGCCTCTGCCCTGAGGATGCAAGGCAGCAATCCTGGTGTCAGCCAGGTCTGCCGTCACACCTGCAGGTTCAAAAGGTACTCACTCACGTGATTGTTGGCTGGATTCACTTCCTTACCAGTTGTTGGACTGAAGCCTCAGTTTCTCATCAGCTGTTGGCTGAGGCCTCTTTCAGTGCCTGTCTGTGTGGGCCCCTCCATGTAGCAGCTCACAACATGGAAGCGGCCAGCACAAACCGGCAAGATAAGAGAAGGCCAATAATAGGATGGAATCCAGAGTCTCCTTGTACACTGATCTTGGAAGTGCCATCCCGTCACTTTTGCTGTGATCTGTTCCATCACTAGGGGTCATCTTACATGCCGCCTGCTACTTTTCTTAGGGATTAACTTTCTCAAGTGTCTAGTGATCTTTGTTTCTAAATCAAGGATCTTGAGGGTTACTACAGGTAGCTGGCCTGGGCTTAACACTGTGACTGTGAACAAGGGTCTGTCTGTGCCTTTTGTGCTTATGCAAGCTTCCTTTTCAGGTATGTGGGCAGACGGCAGCAAGGTTGGCTGGGACTCTCCCTTGTCAGGTTCCATCTCCTTTAGCGTGCTTGGGCGGAACCTGTGACTTGCTACCAGCAGCTACTGCTGCTAAGTCACTTCAGTCGTCTCTGACTCTGTGCAACCCCATAGACGGCAGCCCACCAGGCTCCGCCATCCCTGGGATTCTCCAGGCAAGAACACTGGAGTGGGTTGCCATTTCCTTCTCCAATGCATGAAAGTGAAAAGTGAAAGTGAAGTCGCTCAGTTGTGTCTGACTCTTAGCGACCCCATGGACTGTAGCCTACCAGGCTCCTCCTTCCATGGGATTTTCCAGGCAAGAGTACTAGAGTGGGGTGCCATTGCCTTCTCCAGCTACCAGCAGCTAGTATATAGCAAACACGAGTGAATAGTGGCTTCTAGATTACCTTCTATGGCAAAGGAAAAGGGATTTTGCAGATGTAATTAAGGTCCTAAATCAGTTGATTTTGAGTTAATTAAAAAGGAGCTTTTCCTGGTTGGGCCTGACTTAATCAAGTGAGAGGAGGGTGGAAGTCCCCCCCGCCCCCGCCCTGAGGTCAGAGATGCTCTCCTGCTGGCCATGAAGAAGCAAGCTGCCTGAGTTCTGTAGCTGCAAGAAAATCCCTTTTTCCAATAGCCTGAGTGAACATGAGTGTGGGTTCTTTCTCATTCACGCCTTTAGAACAGAAAGCACCTGGGCTGACACCTTGATAGCAACCTTGGGAGACTCTGAGTTGAGGATCCAGCTAAACTGACCCACAGAATCTATGAGATAATATGTATGTGCTGTTTAGACCACTGTATTTGTGGTGATTTGTTACCCAGTAGGAAATTCATACAGTGTGTTTGGTTCCTAGTCCCTCATCAGCGCCTTTCCCTTTTGGTCTTGGTCTTGTGTGTGCAGTGGATGTGATGTAAAGCCAAACTCTGCTCCCTGAGTCTAACCCCCTCACGAGGAGCTTTCTTTGGGAAGGTGGCCCGCTTTCTAGAGAGAGCAGATCTTCGGCTGACTTGAGGGCATGCCATTCTTGCCCGTTGGACCTTTTCTTTCTTTGTCTTGTAAAATGGGAAGAGGAGGAACCTAGCTTCCAGATGTTCTGAAGGCTCTCGTTTAATGAAAGACCCTGATGATCCTTGGCGTCTCCTGTCCTTTGTGCTTGTTGATTCTGGACTTGGAGCTTCTCTGGCCGCTCTTGGTGGGAACCATCCTGTGCAGGGGGTCTGCATGTGCGGTTTCCTTGCTCTGGTTTCCCCACCATTCTGATTCTTCTTGGTTTTTCTCTTCATGGAATTTCATAAAACTTCTGGCCTGTTGATGACATGTTTTCCTGTTTTATAATGCTGTTATGGTTTCCTTCTTTAAACGAAAACCAGTTTTCCTAGCATTTCAGCAGGACCTTGGAAATGAAGATATATCATGATGAGTCTGCATGAATTCAGCTCTACATACTGGTCTGGACTTTTTCTTTTTATAGAAGAAAATAAATACTCTTTTGCTACCTAACACTGATCTAACATGTTTGTAATAAATTTGGCATATTTCTAATAAAACTGGTGAGAAAGGGTAGAGTTTTTATTATAATAAGTAATTTTCTCATGCTCTATTATTACTTCCCCCTTTTAAAGTACCCTAAAGCATATTTCTTTGAGGACGGTGCCTTTTTTTCTCCTTTCCCCCCCTCTTCCCGTTTACACTTACACAGCCTTTCTTCCTTCTCTTAGGGTAATTTCTTAGGACAAGTGACTTAAAATATTGCTGACACTATGCTTTTTTTTTCCCTAACACTAATGGCACACATGATGTAAGTGCTGAGACTGTTGAGATAACTGAACTAAAATTGTGATTTTTAGAATTGTCTTAGGACTCTTTTAGTTCCAAGTAAAAAAGTCTATTTCAAACTAGTGCGGGTTAGAAAGAGAACTTATTACGTGGAAACTGCAATAGGATCTCACCAAACCCAAGGGTAAAATTATATTCAGATATCATGAGGGTCTGGGACCAGAAACTAAAGACCCAAAGGTAATTACAGGAAGTATTTACCTTTCTGTCTCAGACTTTTTCTCTCTTGTCTCTGTTTTTCTGAACATCTGCTTATTCTTTTTTATCTTTGTTTTGGCATGGGTGTGGCCAAATGTGGCTGATCAATAACAGTGATCTGAGTTTCCAAGTTTATATCATCTCAGTTCAAGCAAATATGTCAGAGGCACAGTCCCAGATTCCAAAGAGAAATAATCTGGCTTGGTTTAGCCTGGCCCAGTTATCTCTTTTTAGACCAGTGCAATGTGGTCCTGAGGGCAGATTTTGTGGTCTAAACAGGACTGCCACAGCCCAGGTTCTCGAAGACGAGGTAGTGGGGGTAGAAGCTATATCAAGGGGGCAGATATCTCAAAACTTATGATATTCTTGTTTATATCCAGTGTGCTGTTTCTCATTAGAGAGACAGTTTATCTTGTGGTTAAGAACATGAGCTTGGGGTCAGATAGACCTTGATTTGAATCCCAGCCCTGCCACCTATTAGCTTTGAGGATCAGATTCTTTCTCTGTACAACTGGAGTGATAAAGTCCGTCTCTTGGGGTTGCTGGGAGGAAGAGAATATGTGTGATGCATCCTACATGCTCAGGAAGTAGTTATTATTTATTACTGTTATCACATCATATGGAAAAGATTATGGGAATGGACAGACAAACATTTTACCACCTTAAATAGCACAAGAAGCTCTGGAAGCAAAAATCTGGATGCCACAGAGATCAATAAAAAATCTAAGAATGTCCTGCTTTTCACACTTGGCCAATGTAGTGGAAACAAGTTAGGCTGATGATGTCAGGGCCCAAGAATCTACACTTGTTTTTAGAATAAAGCTTTTGCCTGTATTGGTTTTGGAAAGTGTGCATTCAGAGGTCCCATAATCCTGAAGAGAGCCAGGCTGGTGGTGAAGTCACCATTGTTCTCTCCAGCCAGGCCCTCTTCTGATGGTTCCTGCGTTCATTCTGCTTGGTAGCTGGTCTGTTCTGATTGGCTAGTGCCTTACCCCATGAAATACTTTAAATATGTGCCATCAGTTCAAAGACTTCAGTTTTTATTAAAGAAGTTCCACTATTTTCTTAATAAAGTAATAGATTTGCTTTGCATCTTTCTCATTTATATGACAAAGTTGTGAGTTGCTGCCGTTGTAAAATAAATTCTTCTAAAGGCTATGTAAAAAGGTGATGATTCAAAGTATATATAGTTAAAGGATAACAAATGTAAGCCAAACATTAATGTTTACATAGAGTTAGTTAAACTCTATAGCTTCTTTTTAAATAAACAGAGTATGCTGTTCTATATGAAACTGTAGTAGAATAATATCTCAATGACTAACTGTAATTTTCTCTTAAGTTATGCAGACATTTTGATTGAGAGGGAAGTATTAATGCAGAAGTACATTCATCTAGTTCAGATCGTAGAGACAGAAAAAATTGCAGCTAACCAACTCCGGCATCAACTTGAAGATCAAGATACAGAAATCGAAAGGCTTAAATCAGAGGTATTTCCTAGTTGATAGACTCCTTCTCATTGTTTCATGTTTATTGTCATCTCCTCATGGTTACTTAGAGCCTATAGGGGAAAAATTTTGATTCCAAACTTAGTTCCTCTGCCATCACAGGTACATGAGAAATGAATATATTTTCTAAGTTCAGTTCAGTTCCATTCAGTCACTCAGTTGTGTCTGACTCTTTGCGACCCCATGAATCGCAGCACTCCAGGCCTCCCTTTCCGTCACCAACTCCTGGAGCTTACTCAAACTCATGTCCATCGAGTCGGTGATGCAGGATTAGGTAAATATGTACAGTAAAATATCAGGATAATGTGCTAGCTTTACATTATTTGTGCTCCTGATGTCCTTCATTTGCTCGAATATTCAAGAATTGACTATAGTATTTATCTGTTTTCAGATGGATTCATAGTAATGATTATTGTGAACCTGTCATAGATTCAGTGTAAAAGTCTGAATGACAGCTAAAGAAGGTCCAAATATGAAGTCAGGAAGTCTTTGCGTTTTTTCTCAGTCTAAAGAGTCCAACCTTCTCCTCTATAGAATTTTGAAAAACTCATTTGGGTTAAAGTATGTGACATATGCTAGGGTGCATTTCTTCCCTGGACTTGGAATTCCTGCCTCCCTCCCTGCCCCAACCTGACTGCGAACTCCTCAGACCTTGCACCCCCAGGGAGTGAGATTGACTCAGCTGGCCATGGAGACAGCAGCTGTTGTGGTGTCTGTGGGTCCTCCCTTTTCCCCAAGGTGCCTCCGTCTGTATACAGAAACCTGAGTGCACCTTCCCTCGTTGTCCTGTCACCTCCTGTGGGAAGTGATCAATACCTGAAGAATTGCAGAGGAATGTAGAAAGCGAAGTTTTTCTACTCTCTCTGACCAGTGGAGCAATAGTGACCTCTTAGCTTCAAAGCAAAGAATCGGACAGAATGAAACCTACTGCTGATTGTAACTTTGTTGATAGAAACAAACCGCAGGCTCCTCAATCTGGGTAATTTCTTGTTTCTCTGTCATTCAACATTTTCATCTTCATTTCCTCACATCTTCTTTTGAGACTTACTCTGCAAATTCTGAGAGGGTTTTCGCCTCCTGCTGCCCGTGTACCTCACCTCCAGCAGACAGAGCAGGGTTTAAGCTGATGTTCCCCTAGGGATCTGATTGCCTCTCTGAGGATGAAAAGTTGCAGACTGTTCACCATATCATTAGTGTTGTTAACTTCCCAATCCAACCCTGAAATCTGAGACAGTGAAAACAACAACAGAAAACATAACAAACCTGCATTTTAAAAGACTATATCAGGCACTGTAATTTAAAACAAAATTATTGTGTTCTGTCCTCGCCACAGTTAGCTAGAGCAGATGCTTGTCTGCCAAGTGAAAGAGGTTGGCATTTACTCCATGAGAGAAATTCAGCACCAAGCAGTGTTCCCCAATATTTATTTGTGTGTGCTTATCTGCCTTCACTATGTTCTTTTTTAGTCTGAATATATATTGCAGCTACAAACTGTCAGTAGCAGGTCTGTCTTGTGTGGTGGCTTGACAGGAGCCATAATTTATTTCCTACTCCTTTTATTTGCCCACTTCCCTGCCAGAAAAATGGCAGAGGAGAGTGTTTGGTAATGGGGACAAAAATGTAAAGACAGGTCGGAGTGGGCAATTATGATCTCAGCGTTTTAAGTGTTTGCTTGTTGGTAAATCTGAATCAGTTCTTGAGTTTGCAGGAGCCTGCAGTGGAGTGATAGAGATTCTCTGTCCAAGGAATTTCATTGCTAAGTGTGGTTCTGAGGCTACCTGGTTTTGAGTCACAAAAATGAGCTGAGGCTATAAAGAGATCCCAGGTGGTTTCAGCTCTTTTTGCCCTTTTGTGTTTTCTTGCCTGGCGTGGCCGAGCCCCCGGGCTCTAGAGTTCCCCTTACAGTTACCATTTTCCTGAGATCTGTGACTCTGCTGGACTGTGTGTGCAGGCTGATTACAGAAAGCTCAAGCTTGGAGCTGAGTGTCACTGCATTTGGAGATCAGAGGGCTTTATAGGAAGCTGCCATTGATGAGATGCCTGGCACACCTCTGAGATGCTGAGAAGGCCTTGGTCTGGTCATCACTGGCAGTCAGGGTATAGTTTTGGACTCACATTTCTGTAACCCAGACCCCAGTTCACACTCTCCACAGTCACTTCTTGTAAGCACTTTTGTTGTCAGCATAATAAGGCAAGTTTGGGGTAAAGTTCAGGCTTCCCCTGCCTTAGCATCAAACGAAGATAGTATGCCTGAAAAGCGAATGTTTCCTGAGGATCTTATAAGTTACCTTGTAAGCATAATTTCCTGTGATATATGGCTTTAGCCTAGTGTTTCCCGCATCATGAAATGGACCAATTTTGTGTTACAGATTATCGCTCTTAATAAAACAAAGGAACGAATGAGACCTTACCAAAGCAATCAAGAAGATGAGGATCCAGACATCAAGAAGATAAAAAAGGTAGGGTTTCCAGCTTTGGGTGAGTGTGGTGGGGACTAGTTAGTTGTCTCTGTAGTGATGTCTTTGCCACCCTGACTCTGAGTTAAGAACAATCTAGGTGTTTCTCTCCCAATGGCTTCCTGACTTCTGCTTCAGAATTATCACACATGGTTACTTCTCTGGAAAAGCTTTGGCTTGAGATTTCTTTCCAGTTCTGGGAATCCTTTTGTGGGTTCTGTGAGAAGGATGCCAAAGATAGACATTAAGACAGTGGTATTCTCCATCTGGGTTATTTAAGTGCTGCTGAACTTTCTGGTGTTTGTGCTACTTTTATATTTTAAGGGAGTGTTTTTAAAATTACACTTCAAAAATGTTTCTTTTAGCTTTAGTCTAAAGTGTTTATTTAGAGAAGTTTATTTTTTTGAGCATGTGAGAAAACTGAGTGAATCAATACATCTGCTCAGGTTTCTGTCTTATTGTTGTTTCTTTCTTGTTTAACATCCACATAATCAGCAACTCCTTCCATCTTACTGTCACTTACAACTATACAACTTCTGCAATTAACCAGACCCTGGCACTCTGTCTAGTCTGCTGTGTTTGATTTAAGGCATCTCCGTTTTGAGTTTCACAATCTTAGCTGTCCTGTGTAAAAGCATTGATTTAGCTGTGTTAATATTATGTTAAAAGGTGCACAGTTACAGAATTTTATTTCTTCTTCATTTTTTTCTTATTCCTGTTTTCCTATGCTAGGTAATTATTCCCCTTCAGTATCAATAAAACTTTAGATATTGCTCAGAATTTGAAATAGAAAAGCTCCTCAGGACTAAGTTGCACTGTTTTCAGTTTTCAAGAAATAACAAAGTGAAATAGTAACATTTCTCTCTTATAATTTGAAAATCTTTAAATTAAATTTGGTTTATGTTATTGTTTGTTATAAGATGAATGCTGTTGCCATTCTTTTAATAACATGCGGCTCCATATAAACAGAGGTATCAGTAAAATACAATTGTAGTACTGTCCTGTTGTAGAAAATGTTAACAAGTGAACAAGCTAGCTTTTGCATGGAAGGCAATATTGCTCAAGTAAATAGATTTTGTTTGTGTTAATCACTCAAGTCATGCCTGACTCTTTGCAATCCCATGGACTGTAGCTAGCTCACCAGTCTCCTTTGTCTGTGGAATTCTCCAGGCAAGAATACTGGAGTGGCTTGCCATTTCCTTCTCTAGAGGATCTTTCTGACTCAGGGATCAAACCCAGATCTCCTGCATTGCAGGCAGATTCTTTTATTTAACACAAATTCAGTTGATTTTTGAAAATACTTCTGTTAAATGGAGGAATAATGATAAGATACATTTTATAGTTTCTGTCTTCCTCTTTCATAATAGATATAATTTTCTAAAAACCTTATTTTTAAATTTGTTAACAGGTTTTGAATTTAACTCTGTTGCCCTTTATGTCCCCAGTCAGACTAACGTCTCTGTGGAAAGGGATGTTTACAAATGAATTGTGCATGTGTGAGTTAGTTGCTCAGTCGTGTCCGACTCTTTATCCATGGACTGTAGCCTACCAGGCTTCTCTGTCCATGGGATTTTCCAGGCAAGAGTACTGGAGTGGGTTGCCATTTCCTTCTCCAGAGGATCTTCCTGACCCAGGAATCGAACCTGGGTCTCCCGCATTGTAGGCAGAGGCTTTACCGTCAAAGCCACCAGGGAAGCCCCACAAATCAGTTAGATACTCTATGCTGATCTTTACAAATAGCAACATAATTTTTTGCCTTCAGGAGACCAAAAATTGAAATTGGTTCACAGAAATTTCCCACATAATTTTTTCCACATAATTCTACTAAAATGTGTTTTTAATTTTTATTGCTTGAGGTATGACAACTGTGTGAATGCCTATTATGAAAATTGATAGTGTGCTGACATCAGTTGGTAAATGAGACAGTTTTAAATATTGAAAAAGAAGAATAGTTGTTTAAATGCCTGATAATTGAGACCATATGGGTGAAATAGTATGAAAAAAAAGGATAAGAATGTGTTAAGAAGAAAACAATGATACTAAAAAAAGATTTGATAGTAATGTATTGCTTTCAATTATATATGACTTTGCAACCTGCTTTGTTGCTTAATCTGCTTAGATGTTACAAAAACTAATAAATTATCATATAATTTTTCTTATATTTAGAAAGGACTTCAGATTTTTGGGTCAGTTATTTTGTAGATAAGGAAATGGAGCCCAGAGTTCAAAGTCACCCAGTAGTTAAGTGGCAGAGCCTTTGGGTTACGGAATATGACATATACCTCTCTGTTTAGCACTCAGCATTTAACTGGGCATCTAAAAGATGTTCAGTAAATATTTGTTGGCTGAAATGCAAAGGCTAGCACACTTTGTCCAGTTGGCCTGTTACTTTTCAAATCATATCTTGGGGATTCAGATCAGTTTTAGGGGCTTCCATCTTCCTACAACATTGATTTTAATTTTTATTTATTTTTTCCCCCCACAAGATAACACCATTGTGAATTTTTAGTGTGTGTTTTTGCCCATGTAGCTGAGAAAGAGTCCTTATAGTTAACAAAAAGCAGGTAAAAGAAGGGCAAGCCTGGTTGCAGCTTTCCTATGTGACTTAACCAAGAAATTTAGTTTACTCATCTGTAAAAAAAAGGGGTGAGATGAGCTGATGTCTAACACTTTTTTTTAAGCTTAAAAAAAAAACTCAAATAGCCATAACAAAAGAATCAAACCCAATTTAAAAATAGGCAAAGGACTTGAGTAGACATTTCTCCAAAGATGATACACATTTCTCTCAAAGATGATTCTTTAGAGAAATCACTAACACTTGAAAAGATGATCAACGTCACTAAGCATCAGGGAAGTACAAATCAAAACTACAGTGTAATATTATCTCACACCCATTAGGATGACTACTATTAAACAAAACCCAAATAACAAGTATTGATGATGATATGAAGAAATTGGAACCCTTGTGCTCTGTTGGTGAGATTGTAAAATGGCTCAACTGCTATGGAAGACAGTATGGTGGTTCCTCAAAAATTTTAAAATAGAACTACCAGCAATCCTACTTCTGAATGTTTATCCAAAATAATTGAAAGCAGGATTTTGAAGAGATACTTGCACTCCTATATCCATTCCAGCATTATATACAATAGCCAAGAGGTGAAAGCACCCCAAATGTTCATCAACAGATAAATGGATAAACAAAATGTTATATATCTATATATACATACATATACAAAATGGAATATTATTCAACCTTAAAAAGAAAGGAAATCCTGACACATGCTACAACATGAAAGAACCTTGAGGCCATTATACTAAGTGAAATAAACCTGTTATAAAAAGACAGATACTGAATGATGCCACTTATGTAAGTTATCCAAAGTAGTTAAATTCATAAAAACAGGAAGTAGAATGGGGATTACAAGGGGCTGAGGGAAGGGGGAAATGGAGAGTTGTTTAACAGTTATAGAGTTTGAGTTTCATAAGATGAAAATGTTCTGGAGATCTGTATGTGCAACAGTGTGATTATACTTAACACTACTGAACTATACACTTAGAAATGGTTAAGACAGTAAGTTTTATGTTATGCGTGTTTGTTTGTTTTTTTTCCTGCTATCTGGTCCAAACCTGACATTATTTATTCTGTGGTGGGCCCACCAGTGCTCCAGTGAAAGAGCATGATATATACGGCATAGAATGGACACCCTACTGACCAGCTTAAGACGCCTGCCTCACCCCTCCCTGAGATTCACTTCTGTTTTGTTGCCTCTGTTCTGTAGGTTCAGAGCTTCATGCGAGGATGGTTATGTAGAAGGAAATGGAAGACCATCGTGCAGGATTACATTTGTTCTCCTCACGCCGAAAGCATGAGGAAGAGAAACCAGATCGTGTTCACCATGGTCGAGGCCGAGTCGGAGTACGTTCACCAGCTCTACATCCTCGTCAACGGTTTCTTGCGGCCCCTGCGCATGGCGGCCAGCTCCAAGAAGCCCCCCATCAGCCACGACGACGTCAGCAGTATTTTTCTCAACAGGTTTGTCTTGGCATAAGTAAGGGAAGTATGAAAACCCTATCTATAGTTTTTAAAGGAAGTTTTACTTTACTCTTAAAAGAAGAGGTGTCATAAATTCACCTGTATGAGCTCATGGTATTGAAATTAAGAAAGCTATCATTGGTGTTTCATTAGTAGCCCACGTTTTCATATCTTTATCTTGTATGTTGGCATCTAGTTTTCTCTCTCTGTCTCTCTCTTTTTTTTTTTTCTATTTGACATGGCATTACCTACTGTTACCCCTCTGACATCTTGTCATTGTGTGTGTGGTGGGGAAGATTATCTCCTTCATAACCTGAGGGAAATGGGAGTGATTGATGGGTCTTCACATGTAACATACACAGAAGTACTTTAGGAAGAACAGAAACTAACAGAGGGCCCAAGGATCTCTAGTAAATTTATTTGCTCAATAAATATTTATGGTGCATTTACTGCTGAGGATTCACCAGTGAACAAAGCAGAAGGTCCCTACCTTCATAGAACTTAAATTCTGATGTGGGAATATAGACAATGAATAGTGAATAAGTGAAAGATGCAGTATTTTATATTGTTATTTAGTGCTGTGGAAGATATAAAGAAGGAAAGGGGAGAAGGGAGAAAGGGGACTGCTAGGGTATTTTACTTAACATTTTAGTTATTTATTTGTTTTTGAGTGCTGCTTGGGCTTCGAGGTGGTACTAGTTGTAAAGAACCCACCTCCCAATGCAGGAGACATAACAGACCCGGGTTCAATCCCTGGGTCGGAAAGATTCCCTGGAGGAGGGCATGGCAGCCCACTCCAGTATTCTATTTTACTTAACATTTTTGTTATTTATTTGTTTCTTAAGTAGATAAAAACATGCATTTAACCATGCATTTACATGGTTAAAAAAGTTAAAACAACATGAGAACATCAAACAGTTTGAATTCTGTCGCTCCCCACCCCATTTTCCTCACTTGCTATCTGTAAGTGTTTTCATTAGTTTTCTGTATATCCTTACAGTGTTTCTTGATGTAGGTCAATCAGATTTGAATATAGTCTTATTTTCCCCCTTCTAACACAAAACCCAAGTACTTGAATACGTGCCTGCTTTTTACAGGTACGTATTAAACTTAACAGTATATCCTGGACATCTTTCCATATTTGATATATAAAAACAGTATTCTATTTTTTAAAAGATTGCTACATGGTATTACATTATGAGAACATCCCATAGTTTTTCTATAGCCAGTTTTTAGAACGACCTCAAAGATAAGTTAACATTTGAGCAGAGACTGCAGTTGATGAGGAGGCAGGCCCCGCCGCTGTCAGTGGGGAGCGGGATGCACACAGAGGAGGTGCCCTGTGCAGAGGGCCTGAGGCTGGAGCGTGCCGGGCTTGCTTGTTTGAGGACTGCAAGTGTCTGTGCAGATGAAGGGAGATGTCAGAGGGGTAACAGTTAAGGCACTGTAAAGGCATTGTCTTTTACTCTAAATGAGATGGGGAGAGATTGGTGGGGTTTTAAGGAGAAGAGTAGCATGGCATGACTTATGTTTTGAAAGTTCACCCTGGTTTCTCTTTTGAGTGTAGACTGTGGGCGGATCAGCTTTGTGGCTATTTCAATAAACCAGGTGAGAGATAACTGTAGCAGGGAGGCCTATTAGGTGGGGCTAGTGCAATAATCTAGGCAAGAGATGATGGAGGTAGTAATAAGTGATTTAATTCTGGATGTATTTTTAACATAGAGCCAGTAAGATCTGATGATGAGCTTGAACTGGGTTTTGAAGGAAAGTCCAGGGTTTTGGGCCTGAAGAACAAGAAAGATGGAGCTGCTATTTATTAAATGGGGAAGATTGACATAAGAACAAGTTTATGGAAAAAGACCAAGAGTTTTTATCTCGAACTTATCAAGTCTGAGATGCTGTTAGCCAGATGTAGAAATCAAGTGAGCAGGGTTGGATGTTAGTCTGGAGTTCAGGGGAGGAATTCAGGGCTGGAGGTATAAATTTTGGAGTCTAATAGCATATGAATAGTGTTTAAAGTTGTCTGTCTGAATGTGATTACCAAGGGAGTGAGTACAAATGAATGACAGAAGAGGACCAAGGACTGAGCCCTGGGGTATTTCATCATTGAGAGGTTAGGAGTGTGAAGAGCCACAGCAGGGAGGGGAAGGAAGGATGAAGTGGATGATTAGGATTGACATGTGTACACTGCCATCGTATAGCAGAAATGACCTAAACGGATGGGATTGGGGTAGTGGGATGGACGTTCAAGAGGAAGGGGATATATGTATACATGTAGCTGATTCACTTGTGTTCAACAGAAATTAACACCACATTGTAAAGCAGCTGTACCCCTTCAAAAAATTATAGGGAAGAGGATCAGCTAGGGTTGTAGGATACAAACCAGGAGATGGGTTGTCCTGGAAGCCAGTGCAGGCAGGAACGAACAACTATGTCAAAAGGTCAAATAAAACAATAGCTGAGAGCTGACTGTGGGTTTAATGACTTGGAGCTTATTGACAATTTTGATGAGGGACCAAAACCTGATTTGGTGAGAAGGGGAATTGGGATTGGAAAGAGTTGGTGTATAAAACTTTCAAGGAGGGTTACTATAAAGAGGATCAGAGAAACAGTTGTACCTGGAGGTAAATAAAGAAATATAAATTTGTGTGTGTGTTTGTGCGTGTGTTTGGATGGGATAAAAATGACACCAACAGTGACAGGCGGGTGGGGGGGGAAGGGATATTGGAAAGAGAGGGAAGAATTGCTGAAGCAGGGTACTTGCACAGGCAGAAGTGGACAGAATATGGTGAACAAGTCAAGGGCATGACTTTTAAGTGGGAGCATGGACGGGGAAGGAATAATACCTGGACACATAATGTGGTTAGGAATCAAGGACAGCAAGTGACAGTGCTGATGGGAGGGAAGTGCTGGAGTCAGGGAAGAGAGGAAAAGGTGTGAAGTGATAATCAAGGAGAACAGGGCAGCGAATGGATGAGGGGCATGTAATATAGCTGCTAGCATATTGGGCTTGTGGTTATGACTTTACAGTGAGACTAGTCAGGATGGTTTTATGTTGTTCTTAACCACCTTCAGCTGCATAGGTGCAGGTGTAGAGTGGGCAAAGGGTTGAGTTTAACTAGTATTGGTGTGTATGAGGCTAATATGATGAAGTGAAAAAAGAAGGGAGTTGAAGGTGTGTGCAAGGAAGGGGTTGTAACACTGAACCATGAGATCTAAACTATGGAGAAAGGGAAGTGATGTTGTGAGGGGATTTTGGTCAGTCATAAGGCAGCAGGATCAATGGACTCAGGTCCTGGTGGTGGGAAGGGATTTGGGGAGTCAGGTTTCTAAAGATAATGAACTCAAAGGTAAGGAGTTGGTCACAGAGCAGTGTCCCTGAAACTGAGATAAGGGAGAGGATGCGGTTATGAACACGAGACGGTCTAGAGGAAGATTAAAAAAGTGTTGTCTGAGGTCCGTGGAAGACAAGACCTTTGGAGAAAGAAGTTCAAAGACAAGAGAGGCCAGGCCGTTGGAATGTTGTTTGTGTGCATATTGGAGTCACCAAGAATTGTTTCACCTGTTTTCTAACTATTTAAATACCAAAATATGAAGGTAGATATGCCAGTTAGTTTTCAGTGTAGGAAAGAGGAACCTCCTCTGCGATTGGAGGGAATTCACTGCTTATAGGATCCTTTGGAAGGGCTGGAGCACAAGTCAGACAGCAGGCCTGGACCGCTGAATTCAAGGGCACAGCACCACAAATGTAACCCAGAGGTTAGAAAACTACTGCTTCCACCATTGCCATCACATCTGCCTCTCAGCTGTGTCAAACTGGTGCCTAGAAACTAGACCACTGAGGCTAGGCACTGAAATTGCCCCCAAAACACATGTGCATGACTGACTTTTAGTAACAGGAAGATGGCCTCTGCTTCTGCCTTTCATATCTTGCCATGTGCATCTATGGGTGGGACTGAATTTACATCTAGAACCCTCTCTGCAAGGGACTCTGGAAAATGTACTTTTAGCTCTCCATCCTCTCTACCTAGAAGGACGATGGAATGGAGTTTGAAGGACTAACCTATAATACCTACTAAAGTAGATTTGGTTGAAATCCTAAAACAACAAACACTGCTTAGTTAAAATTTCTATAAAAGAAAACAAATCACAGTCTACAAGGAGCATCTATCGTGTTTCATGGGCCATTCACAGATAGTAAGGATTTCTCATTGATGTTTCTTGTTGTGGAATTTGACTTATAATAAACCCAAGTATGTTACTGACATGAATAATCCTGTTTTTGGTTGTGTCGACGTGTTAGTTCAGAAAAACCTTCAAAGGCTCTTCCAGTAGGTTAATTCTACTGAGGAGAAGGCAAATGTTACTTTGATAACTCCCCTTCTTGAACCTTCTAGACATTTGGATCTCCAATTGATGCAGTCTTCATTTTATATGTTTATGTAGGCTACATCTTTTCCAGAAGTTTCCTTTACCTTTCTGGTGTGAGGGTTTTAGGAGTGGTTATGGTAGAGGTCTGTCACATCTTTTCCCCTCTCTCCTTCTGTCAAAACTCATTTTAGTGTAAGAGAGAGAACTTTGGTTGGGTTATCATCTAGAATTAAATCTGAAGAGAAGGATCTTAACTAATTTTCTGATTATCAGTTGAAGGGCTACATCCTAACAGTACAAAGCTGTTTTTATCAGTATGATAAGTTGATAAAGAAGGTTATATGACAGTGATTTGGTGCTTACTGTCTTCCAGTATTTGAGGCTTAGCTCAGAATTTTTGTTGAGGTTTTCGGATTGTTGAAAGATAAATTGCTTTCTGGGGGCTGATATAATGCATGTTTTTATTGGTTGTATGGTTCAGAGGCCCTGAGAGACATGTATATCATGTACTTAAAGCTTTAAGGGCTCAGTGAACTTCTTTAACAAAATAGACACTTTATAGTGATTATATTATTTTTTCCATTTTTTTATAGTGAAACAATCATGTTTCTTCACGAAATATTTCATCAAGGACTGAAGGCAAGAATAGCCAACTGGCCGACTTTAATTTTAGGTAAGTGCATGCTTTAGAGAGAGAACATTTTCTTTTAATCTGGCTGCAATAAAGAGTAAAATAGTTTCAACGTTATTCATCCTAAGTTGTTTGAACTTCCGTGATGACCTGGGAGCTTCTGTGGGCACGGGACTCTGCCCTTTTGACCCTTTCCCCTGGCCCGTCAAGGTTCTTGGGGGACTAGAGTTGGGCTCTGCCTCGGGGTGCATCCTCCCAGGTCAGTCATTCTGGCATCTGTGCTGGGCCGTGCAGCCTGACCCCTGGTGCTGGGAGCCGCTCTCTGCCATTCCCGCAGAGTGAACAGTCTCCCCCTGCCCCGTGGATAATTCACTGAGCACCGAGACAGACGGCCGTGTTTGCTTCTACTTTCCAGCTGATCTGTTTGATATTTTGCTCCCCATGCTGAACATTTATCAAGAATTTGTGCGTAATCACCAGTACAGCCTCCAAGTGCTCGCCAATTGTAAGCAAAACAGAGACTTTGACAAACTCTTAAAACAGTATGAAGCCAACCCTGCCTGTGAGGGGCGGATGCTGGAGACGTTCTTGACATACCCAATGTTTCAGGTAAGTCACCCAGGATGTGTGTTATAAGTCATTGACTCCAGCTCGATGTGACTGATACCCAGTGTGACCTGCATGAGATGTGCAAGTGTCCCCTGTGGGAGGTTGTGACACCTCCTCTGTCATCTTGAGCTTGACCCTGAGGTAAACAAATCTATGCCACGCATTCTCTCCAGTCTGTCTAGTGTTTGTAAGGAACTCAGGCATTTTTGAAACAATTAAATCAGGAGTGATTTTTTTTTTTTTTTTTGGAAAAGCAGCACAAATTTCTCTCTGCAGAAAGATTCCTCACAGACCTCTTCCATGGAGTCTCCTCCTCCAGTGTGTTTAAAAATATTATTGGGTTTACAGAAATAGGCTGCCGTGCAAATGTTCCAGTGCGGGCTGGTTGCATAAAAGGTTCTGGGGCCGGGGGGGTGGGGTGGGGGGTAGGAAGGACTGCTGGGAAGGTGTTTGTTTTCCTGCCCTGTTCTCGTTGCTGCCGAGTCTCTCTTGGCTGGAGCTCTGCAGAGCACAAGGAGGACCTTCCCCATCACAGAGGCTGTGGGGGAACGAAGGAGCCAGAGGCCTTGGCCAGGCCTGGGGACTCCCGGCCCCTAGTCAGGTTGCTCCAGTGAACCTAGGGCTTGTCCCGACCTTCACTTTTGGGGGTTAGAGCAACCCAAAAGATCAAGTAGACTTGCATCCTTTCCCGTATTTAAGACTTCACCTCTCTTTAGTGAGAGCTGCAGAAGCCAAAATGTGAATTGAATCTCCTGTCCTTTTAAAAAGTGTTGATTTTGTTCTTTTGGAAAAGCATTGAGTGTTCCCGTTGTGGAATTTGTGGGGCTTCAGTCCAGCCCTCCAAATTGTTGTGTGGCAAACCGACTCTTCTAATCATGTGTGTTATGGTTTCTGTGGAGGGCTTTGTCCCTCTGAGTGGGTATCTCTGACCCCAGCTGATCGTTTGGTAGCCTCCGAGAGAGAGGCTGCTCTGGTTCATAATTGTTTGTCTTAAAGTTTGTCACTCCTGCTTGAAATCCTGGAAGTCACTGTAGAAGTTTAGTAAGATTTTAAAAAACCGAAAGGATGCATGTGTAACAACTTAAGTATAGTGAAACTTTGTAATGCCTTGTGTTTTTTCTTCACCATGGAACTGGACTGTTTAACTCTTTGCCTCTCTGAACAAATATTCCATAAGAGAAACTACAAAGAAAAAAATGCTTTTTAAAAACCTTATACAAAATTATAATTTGAGATTTTGTTTACAGTGAAACAAATTTTTATTCAATGTTCTGAGATTCCATTTGAATCTTTGGCAATTAGCTCTTGGTTATGATTAAATTCTCTAAATCCTGTCTGCCTAGGAACCCTCAACTCAGGTGTATAAACAAAGGTAGGGTTGTGAAAGATGCATGGAACATTCAGAGAGGAACCTCACTCCCTTCCTGAAAGCCCACGAATGCCTTTTCAAGTATTGTTTATTTCCCCTGGTGTGAGTCTCTCAGTGGTTTAAAATGGAAGAACTGTACTTGAATTTTAGGTCAGGTGTCCAAACAGTTGAATGTAGGGTCTTGGAAAGGCCTTTGGATTTCTTAAAAATGCTGAGATAGTCTTCCTCTAACCTTCTTTTCTCCCGCTGTAGTTTAAGCCCAATAACAACAACTTGGCATTTTGATTGATCTCAGGGAATGAATTCCCATAATGTCCAAAAGGGACCACTGGGTTGGGAGTATTTAGGAGACCTGCATGTCCTGCTCTCCCTTCAGGCATACATTGGGAAACATAATTGAACCAATCTGAATTTCTGTTTCTTAAGTTTGAAATTGGGACAGTTGATCTCTATATATCTCCCAGAGCCCTACCTCTCTGGGGGACCAGACTAGAAATTTGATCCGGGTAACTAACTAGCTTTCAGATCCCGTCCTCCAGACCCTAGAATTAAGCTGAAGGGTCAGATGTTGAGATTGTCTGTTTTTTTTAAGACTAGGGTAACCAGTGGGTGCTGGAAGAAGCCTCAAACTTAAAAGAATTTAGCCAGAATTGGTGCAGCTGCAAGAAATGTGCAAATTGAAAGAGCGCTCAATTCTGCTCTTATTTATTTGCTTCTCCAAAACTGTTTTCCTTCTCTGTAGCTATTTGGAACAGACCAAGAGCAGAAAACCTTGGAGTTGCTGCCCAAATGCCTTGTTCTCCCTCCTGCCTTCTTCCTAGGAGAGACCATGGAGAACACTTGGGAGAAAAGTGCCATTTCTAGAAACTTGCTTAGTTTTTCTTGCTAGGTTCATTCTGTACTTCTTGTTCCCTTTTGGTCCTTTCCCTGAGGAGCCCTGAGGCGTTTGCTCCCTCAGATGGTCTGCTTCCCTCTGCATACATTGTATTAGCAGTGGTACTTCTGCACATCCGCCTTGCTCCAGTGTAAGCTGGACACCTTGGGATAAGACTGGGGTGTGATGCTTTTTTCCTTAGATCAAGAGTGGAAGAGGTGACCTTAGCTCATACGGCCATGAGGCCACTACCAAGTCTAGATATGGAAGCAAAAGTTGTTATCAGGCCTAAGGAGGAAGAGAAGTAACTGGAAACTTTTAGCCTGTGTATATTTAGAGAAGTGTTATAGTCCACCTCTTCTGGGCTGTTTGTTGAGTAAGTCAGTAGCTACTGTGAGTGAATTATGCTGAACTATGGAAGCATGGTAGAGAAGGCAATGGCACCCCACTCCAGTACTCTTGCCTGGAAAATCCCATGGATGGAGGAGCCTGGTAGGCTACAGTCCATGGGATCGCTAAGAGTCAGGCACCACTGAGCAACTTCACTTTCACTTTTCACTTTCATGCATTGGAGAGGGAAATGGCAACCCACTCCAGTGTTCTTGCCTGGAGAATCCTAGGGACAGAGGAGCCTGGTGGGCTGCCGTCTACAGGGTTGCACAGAGTCGGACACGACTGAAGCGACTTAGCAGCAGCAGCAGCAGCATGGAAGCATGGAGGAATTATAGTGAGTTTATCCTTAATTGATGATGCAGGGAATTTATCCTCAATTGGACTATTAATATCAGACAAATAAGTTTGTGTTATAAAGATATTTGTTATAGACAATATGGTAGTCATTAACTTAATTTTTATGTAGCAAAAACAGTGTTTTGGCTAGTACTATTTAAATTGTCTTCAGCTGCTCCTATGTCCATAGATGAGCAAATCATGAAATCTGCTTCTGACAAGGACAGTGCTGTTAGAGGTCCTCCAGGAAGCAGCCACTTGCTGCTCTACTTACCTATTTACCGTAACTAAAGAGCAAGCTAATTAGTGTCTAAAAGTGACAAGTATTATTTCATAATTGAAAGAATTATGATTCATATAGACAATACTTACTATGATCCTTGGGTCTTGGGGGGTGAGTGTGTGCGCACTCAGTCTTATCTGACTCTTTGCAACCCCATGGACACTAGGTTCCTCTGTCCATGGAATTTTCCAGGCAAGCATACTGGAGTGGGTTGCCATTTCCTACTCCAGGGGATCTTTCTGGCCCGACCCAGGTATCGAACCCTTGTCTTTTACATCTCCTATGTCTCCTGCATTTGCAGATGGATTTTTTTTTGTTTTGTTTTACCACTGCACCACCTGGGAAGCTCCAAGGTCTTTTGGGGGACAGATTTATAATCAGTTCTTGAATATATCAGATGAGCTCTTCGGAGCGCTGTCCATTTCTCTCTGAAGTCCTTTGCCTGCTTTTTGGTAGTTTCAGGCTTATTTGTTTCTCTCCCAGAAAGTGAGATGGGCCAGTTACTTTCAAATCCATCCACTTGACACTTAGCCAAAGAGCTTTCTAAAACAGATTTAATGATCGGGGGAGGATCATGAAGCTATTGACTGAGCTTAGTTTTGTGGATTTTCAGAACATTATAAGCAGTCAGGCTCTCCCACTCCTGCCCTCCACTTGTTATGAGAAATTGAGTACCTTATCTATTGATTGTCTTGATTTTCTTGTAGAACTACCAACTTAGAGGCAAACTTTTATCAGTCATGGCATTGTAAAAAAGGGATATTTGAAAGCATACTTATCCCAGCAGCCTTCACCAAGAGGAATGGCCCAACCAACTGTCTTAGTGAGAAGTTTATGGGGTAGAGAGGCACACAGCCTCCTTCCATGAGCTTCAGAGGAAGGGTTCTCTTGTGACCCATCCTTCTATAACTGAGGATACTGCACTTCCAAAACCCTGACTTGATGACAGTCTCTAGGACCTGACCCCAGAGTATGAACTGCTGATAGATGTCTACACTTAGGGCACTGCCCTCTGTACCCATGGGTAATCTGGGTATGCAGTAAATATTAGCAATGACCCACTGAGGGCAAGAGAGGAAAAGCAGATTTGTAGATAGAGCTGCCAATGCCTCAGGTCAACATGGAAGGAGCTACCCACAGAGTCTTGGGAAGCTGCTTTACTTTCTTCATTCTTAGAGGTCCTTTCAAGGGCTGAGTAAGACCCCAGTCCCTGCAGAGACACCCACTAGACTAGTGCACTGGTCAGAGCTGGGCTCATGGTTGGCTCTGCCATTTACCATGAGGCCACTTTGGGCACTTTTCATGCCTTGTTTCCTTGTCCGTAAAGTGGGGAAATAATCCTTATGTTTTGTTGGAGGATTGGATGCAAACCTCAAACTCCCAATCTGACCCATAGCGGGTAGCATTATGGTAGCTGTTGTTCATGCAGGTTTTTATTAAAATTAAACCCACTGCCCCTGTTTTCTAACAATTTTTAGTTTATAAGCCAGTAAAAAAATACGTTGCATTAAATCAACATGTTTAACTTGAGTTAAATCTTCACTGTGTTCTATTAAATCCTCCACAGGGTTGGTGGCATTTCTGACTTTGAGAGAATTCAGATAGATAGTCTGTTCATTAATAAAAGTACAAACAAATGATCTAATTAAACAATACTGCTTACTGCCAGAAGGATGAGTTGAGGTAAAGCGGGATCAGAATGTAATAAGGGTAAACATATCTTTTCTCACATTTTGATTCTTAAAGAGAACATTGCAATAGGATTGTCAATTAAAAAATTGTAAACAGACAAATAAATCTAAAATACAGACTCAAGTGACTTGCTGATAACTGTATCTTTTCCCCTATGAACCAGTTTTCAAAAATTATGATTGAGAAATGTATGATTATATTAAAAATCTAAAGAAACAGTTGTTTCTTTATACCTTATTATCTTCATGTGTTCTTGGTGAAGTTTTCGCATGTGTGAGGTTTGAAACATAGTTCATTTTAAATGTATTTCTTAAAAATATTTGTTTGTGGGGCTTCAAACAAATGTTTGAAGTCTAATATTCAAACTGAGCGGTCCAGTGGCTAAGACTCCGCATTCCCAATGCGGGGGGCCTGGGTTTGATCCCTGGTCAGGGAACTAGATCCCACATGTGCAACTAAGACCCAGTGCAGCCAAATAAATAACTATTTTAAAAAATATATTTGTAAAACAGTCAGACGTGTCAGAGTAGAGATGAGCTCTTCAGAAGTGGTGATGGCACAGTAGAGAAGGTCTAGTGTTACTCATCTGGCCCTCCTGCTCACACTGGCCTTGGTTTGCTTCTAGATCCCCAGGTATATCATCACGCTTCATGAACTCCTGGCTCATACACCCCATGAGCATGTGGAGAGGAAAAGTCTGGAGTTTGCGAAATCCAAACTAGAGGAACTGTCCAGGTACGTAAAGAATTTATAATAAAGACTTGATATGGCAAAGTAGCATGTTAGTCTTTTGTGAAGACCTAATGTAGACTCTGGGAGTTGGTGATGGACAGGGTAGCCTGGCGTGCTGTGGTCCATGGGATCATGAAGAGTTGGATGCGACTGAACTGAATGTGTGTGTCCATGGGAACAAGAAGCAAGACGTAAGCCGGTGTCTCAGATTCCCCTGAACATTAAATGCTAGCTTCTGAGATGGTGCTAAAGCAGCATGCACATAAATTTTAACCAAGAAAAAATTATATATATATATATATATAACATTTATATAATAAGTGTAATTATATATATAAAGTCTTTGAAAATGATTTTATCTCATTTAAGTTTATATAATTGAGATTAGACACATTTTGGCTTAAGTTTGAAAAGATTCACATTTCTTTCATTATAGGAAAATGGTTAGTTGCGTTTTTGTATTCATATTTGGTAAGAAGTTGGAGAATGTATATTTTCGATTGATCAGTGACTTTTCAGTGTTTCAGGCATTTCTTTACAGCTGTATTCCTTTAACTTATAAGGGATAAATATAAATAGTATATATAGTATAAAGGTCTCTAGTTTGCTCCACCTCTAAGAAACGGCATCCTAATTTCAATGAAAGAAGCTGTTTGTAAAATAATGTGTTGCTTTCCTGTTGAGTTTATAAGCAATGTTCCAGAATACTCCATTTGCTTTGCTTTGAGTCATGACTTGATGAAGGTTAGAAGTCCAGTGTGACTTACCCTACATCTCCAGTTAAACTGTTACAAGGTCCAACCCTTGCTTCCCAGATGGAGCACTGTTGCTTACCTACTGGGATAATAGAAGATCTCTCATTGTGGTCCTGTGTGGTATTTGGCAGGGTCATGCACGACGAAGTGAGTGACACGGAAAACATAAGGAAGAACCTTGCCATAGAAAGAATGATCGTCGAGGGCTGTGATATCTTGCTGGACACCAGTCAGACCTTCATCCGCCAAGGTAAGTCCTTGTTCAGCGGACCCAGCAGCTGAGGGGTCTCTGTACCTGTCACGTTATCACAGGCAGATCCAGGAAAGCATTGTGGAGCAGGCTTGATGTAGCTGTTTGATTGATGCTGTTCGTGCAGGACGTCCCCGTGGCCTTGACCGAGGCTGTGGTTGAGGCCCACCTTTGTGCTGTTTCTTTTCAGGGGCCATGAAAAACAGCAACACAATAATAGTAAAGCACGAGTGGGACAGTAAGTTACATTCTGACTGGACCCTCCTGCTCGCTGGACCGGACATTCTCTACAGCTCCAAGGAGGACAGATTGGTCTGGCCGGTTGGAGTGGCAGTGCCAGGTGGTGACGACATCCAGGCAAAGGCCCAAGAGAAACTTGCCTTACTCAAAGCCCTTTCCCATAGGAGAGGGGACAATGTCCGCAGTGAAAACAGCTGTCTCTTGTTCCCATTTTTCATCAGCACTTCCGGATCGGCCCCACATGATATGACTTGATTCAGTTGGTAACTCCAGTTGCTAGATGAAATGTCTCAACTTGCCCTGCCATACTTTGGCGATGGCCAAGGTATCATGTTTGAGGGGTGTGCTTTGGGGGCATCACCCAGTAAATTAAGCTTTTGAAGAGTGAAAGATGTTTATGCTGGAAACTGTAGAGAAGCTACGCCATGACAGTGCATATTCCTCTGTGGTTCTTATTACGAAGTAGACGAAGTAAACCACACTCGAAATTCCTTGCAAGTGCATAGGGGTCCTGGGGGAGGGGAACATGCCCTCACAGAGTCGATTTCAGGCAGTATATTGCACACAGTCATAATTTTGAACTTGGGGAAGAGTGGCATATAAATTTGGAACTAGAATTAACCTTTAATGTGGTTTCTGTTTATAACGTGCCAATATTAATTGACGATAATTGCATTTCTAGTGCCTACCAAAATGTGCTGCCTGAAACATTTTTTTTACCTCATCAAACAAGACATTATTTGTGCTGCACACGTTAATTTTTGCACAGAACACTTACAAAATTTAACGCATGCTGTTCTATTTTCCATTATTTATTTACAAGGAGAGAAATCACACGTATGTTAAAGTTTGGAAGTATATTTCAGGATATGATACCTTTCTCATTTTTGACTTGAAGTATTAATTTTCCTTTGAGTAATAGTGGACCACAATGCTGACAGCACCAGGCCTTCCTCATTCCCCCTCCAGTCCTCTTCACAGACTGTGTCCCCATAGTGGCTTCCTGCCTTCCTGGCATTGTCTGCCTCTGTGCCTTTACGTGTGTGGGCCCCAGCCTGGGGACCAGGGATCCCCTCATCCATGTTTCTTGTGCCTATGGAAGGTCCTGTTGTCCTGCTAGGCTCAGATCAGAGCCTTTTAAATTTCCTTTTAAAGAGCCTTTTAAATTTCCTCCCCATCTTCCCCTCTCCTTCCCTCCAGCGCAAATGAGCTTACTTCCCTCCTCGTTTCCAAGCCCACTTGCTCCTGGTGCCTGCATTTCGTCCTCTTGTAAGTGTTTGCTTGCCTTGTCTGTCCCAGTAATTGTAACTCTGAAGGGCAGTATTTATGAATTCTCTCTTGCCTAGTACAATGCTTTCCATTATAGATACCTGGAAAACGGACAATGGATTAAATTGAATTGCTTGTTGAACTGCAGTTTTGAATGTCAGCTGTCTTGTTTTGTATTTTTCTTATGTTTGGAGTTCACTGAAAAATACTTACTAAAGGACTTGAGCTTTGTAACATGTGAAAGTGGAAACAAAAGTTTCTATAACTAGTATTCAATTTCTGAAAGGACTTTGGATTGATGAGTATTATTATTACACATAAGCATTTAATATATTTCTAAGTTGGAAAAAGCATCTATGATGAAAAATGCTGGAAGGTTGAATCCAGTGAAGAAATCGTATTTTTTTTTCTTGCACCAGAAAAACCAATCATGAGCTACCTCTCCCTTTGATTCATGTCTAGATTTTATTTATTGCTTGTTCCGTGCCACATGTTTGAGGCACTTTTGTCAGTTATTAATATATCTGATGTTATTGCTGTATTGACATTGATATTAATGATTTGCCTTTCAGGAGCATTTTTCTGTGTTGTTTGGTTTGGTTAGTCTGTTTGGGAATTATTCAATAAAGGTGGTTTAAAAAGAAATCAGACCTTAATCTCAAAGTAGAAAGTAATCCAGTTACAGTCAATTTGGAAAGTTTGTATTGTTTTGCTTTGGTTCCTACAATTATTACTTTTTTACTAGATACTTTCAATGCATGAGTGCCAACATATATGCATAAATATGTGTGGTTTCAATCTCAAAATGAATTTTAATTCTGAGGACTAGGAAAAATAAGGTCATCTGAAAGCTCGCCTCTGAATAGGGGTGATAGACAATCTTGAATGTCAGTCTGTGGGAATTTATTGATTGAAATAGCTTCTTTTATTATCAACTGATTCCAGTTACTAGATAGTTGATGAGTGTGATGCAAAGGACTGTGTCATAGCACTGTTCTGACATTGTCATCTATTTTCAAAATCTTTTCAAAGTTTCTCGAGCAAATGTTGTACGTGTTCGAGGCAATAATAGAAAGTATAGCTAGCTACATCATGGAGGTCAAATCCTGTCTCCTCCTGTTCCTTGCTGTGTGATATTGGACAATTTAGTTAACTTCTCTGAGCCTCAGTTTCCTTTCTTTGTTGTGGTTTAGTCAGTATGTCGTGTCTAACTCTTTTGTGACCCCATGGACTATGGCCCACCAGGCTTCTCTGTCAATGGGGTTTTCTAGGCAAGAATACTGCAGTGGGTTGCCATTTCCTTTTCCAGGGGATTTTCCTGGTCCAAGGATCGAACCCTTTATCTTATTAGAAGATAAAGGCACTGTAAGTTGACATTTTGTGCAAAATCCATCATACGTAGTCATCATTGTCTGGTATAAAGGTGAATCAGGAAAAGTAAATAGAGTGACTGAATTTAAAGCTAAATGCATTGAGAATCAAACATGAACCTTTCTGGTACTTTAATCATTCCCAGACTCAAAATCATGTACTTTGAATGTACCAGTGTTCTTTGAAATTGTAACATGGGGTCTGGAAGTAATTATACCTATTCGAATGCCTAATCCAATAACCTGGAAATTGCTCTTCAGTCTTTTTAAACTAATGAATAGAATAAGAATAAGGGCATTAGCCAGTCTTGAATGTCACACCATGAGAATTTAGTGACTGAAAAACAAGTTTTTTTTTGTAAGTTGACCCCAGTTGTTAGATAGACTGATGATGATGGTGATGCAAAGGATCATTAAGACTAAATGATTTCTCTTATTTGTAATAACTAGAAAGGAATCTTCAAGTCTCATAGTTGTGTTGAAACATCATGTCAAACATAAGATGAAATGTGAAAAAAACCCACTTAACATCTTTTCCAATATTATTCTATAAACCAGTGTTGAAATTGTTCACTTCTAACTCAGATGTACAGATTTCTGTGCATACCGGATGCATAGTCTCCTATTTGGATCTCAGATGAGCAGTTATAGATTAGGCATATTAGTGTATAGTTGCCAAGGAAACATTTGGTTTTTTACCTCAAAGCTAAAATTCACAATAATGACTAATACATGAGTTAACAGTGTATTTTAAAATTTCCAACTTAACAAAATCATTAAATACTAGAAGTATTTACCCACAAGCACATTATTATTCAGTTTTCTTAGCCTCAGTTATATCCTTTCTGAAAACATCCCTCAAACCCACTTGTCCACCTGTCTCTGCTGCAGTCTTCCGCTCAGCCCTAACCCATCTGTCTGGATGACTCATGACCGCCCATGGCAAAGCTAGAACTTGCTGTCTTTTCCCATCCATTCCCTTTCTGATTTTCAGTTTTTATGTTGCCGAATTCACCACCGTCTCCTGGCCAGGATAACGCAGATTCTCTGAAAGATCTCTGGCTTTGATTCCACCAGTGGGTCTCATGAGTACAATCCTTCTGCGGCTGTTACTTGCTCGTCTACTCCTCTAAGCATTCTGCCTTCTGCTTTTTCATCTTTCCTTTATTCCTCATATTTGATTACTTGCTGCCTGCGCTCTCTGCCAGTTTGCTCCCACCTACCTCTCTTCCTTCTTGCCCATTCCTATCACTGGAACCAAGCCCTTTCCTGCCCCTGTTCCCCAGTCCCGCACCCTCCCCCAGGACTACCTCTGTGTTATTCTTTAGGCACAAATAGATGATGACTCTGCCTTTGTCAGGCAGCCCACTTAAACACTCGCCTGAATGGGTGGCATTCAGGGACCCATAGAAATTTGGGTTCTTTACCTCCTGCACATCTTTAGATCTCTGTAAAGGTAGGTACTGTTTGGAATAGTCATATGTTAATGTAAGTGTTTTGTGACCCACAATCATAGATTTACTATTCCAAAAATACATTAAAAAAAAAAACGAATCAGGAAACCTAGGAAATGTATGAAGAGGAAAATAAAGTTGCCTACAGTCTCATCTCTTAGGATGACCAGTGTTCATAATTAAGTGATGAATATTCATTTAATAGTTCTTATGAGGCTGATAGGAGCCTTTGTAAAGCTGCATTTGGGATAGGTGGTGAATTACACAAATAGTAGAAATGGTACTGGCTCAGGGCGTTTCAGAAGGCAAGGTAGTTGTAAGCATCTTTCTTAGTGTTTTTTGGTTTTGATATTTAAATTAGAATTTCCTTTTAAGAAGAGCAGGAGGTCATAATTAGAGTGAAATTATATAAAATCTATGCTTAGCTTCTTGAATGGAAGATAGTTTCCCTCACAGGAGTGTTCTGCATATAGAATTTATGTGGTTTCTTTTCCATGTAGATTTCACAAAGAATTTTTATCACATATAATTTAAATGTAACCTGAAATAACTGCCCTTTAAAAAGAGCCCTTCGCTAAATTGTGTTGAATTGCATAATCTGTGTATTTTTATAATGTACATTTAAAAATGTACATTATAAATGTACATCGTGTTTTTAAATACAAAGTAGGCTATATTAATGCTATTTATCTACCTTCATTGCTTTAGGAAAAACAAATTTGACTTGCTTTTTATTATGTTGTTTTATTACTATATGTAGTTATACAATATGTACCCTATTCTTATGTAAATAAACTGGTAAAGATCAGATTATGAAGGACAGATGGCAGAAGTGTCTCATGCTTTGAATTCAGTATGGCTTTGTTTTAAACTTATTTTCCAGCTTATATATAAATAATCAAATCTAAAGTGTTCTACAGAAATAGTAAGAATTGGTGTGACTCTTAAAGCATAGCAATTGTTTCTTCTGCTCAAAGTGCAGGGGATTTGCTTGTTCCGATGGTGCATCAAATAATTCCTTGGTGTCTTGGGAAACAGGCCCTACTGTTTTTGCATCAGGAACTACTCTCCCTTGACAGAATTTTAATTACTGTGTGTTCTTCACTTTTGTGATCACCAGGTTCTCTTATTCAAGTACCTTCCGTTGAGAGAGGGAAACTGAGTAAAGTTCGCCTGGGTTCATTGTCTTTGAAAAAGGAAGGAGAAAGACAGTGCTTCTTGTTTACAAAACACTTTTTAATTTGTACAAGAAGTTCAGGAGGAAAGCTGCATCTGCTCAAGGTACTGGTTTTACATGACTATTCCATTTATGTTCCGCGCACTTGAGAGGCATTGAGGTTAATTTAATTATGACTTTCCCATGCCTGCTATCATAAAATAGATTATTACAATATCATGGTGAGGTAATACACAGTTGCCAACCTTGACATTTACTTTGTTGTCAGTTAAATCCAAAGTAATAGAAATTTAAGTGCAATTGCCATAAAGAAGGGCAATTAAAATCATAACCTGGACAAAATTACTAGTTGTTGAATGAGCTCAAAAATCTTGTCAGGTGACTGCAGTGTACTGATTGTGTAGTATTCGCTAAATGCTATTTTATCTTACTCAGTACCAACAGTGAGAAAACTACGGCCCACAGCTTGCTGCCTCTTTTTAATAATAAAGTTTTATTGGAACACAGCCACAACTCATTTCCTTTCTTATTGTACCTGGCTGTTTTCATGCTTTTTAAAATGGCAAATTTAAGCGGTGGCAATAGAGATCATATGACTTGCAAAGCCTAAAGGATTTACTAGCCGGCTCTTTACAGAAAAAGTTTGCCTATCTGTACCTTCTGTTATTAATGCCTGAAAATATTATCCAGCATCACGACAACAGAGTTCTACTGCTTAAGTCACTTTCTGGTTGTAGAGTTCTACGCTTTGCTGAGCTGCATTTACTCTGTGGGGCCATATAATCTCCCACAGACTGACTCGTTAAATTTTACAGATGTTGGGAGTGAGAGTCAGATGGTGGGGAAGAATCATGAAGCTCAATGAATTCAATTACTTTTACACAATTAAATTTAATTTTGAGCTCTATGAAAAATTAGTTTCAAAACGGAATTGCTGTTTCTTCTGTGGCATTTCGAATATAAGGTTTACAAATCACAGCTTCCCAACCTATGCAAGACTCTCAGCCTCTAAACGAAAAATTGGTCTGTTTCCAGACAGGTGGAGTTCTGTCTCTAATAGAATGTACCTTGGTCGAGGAGCCCGATGCGAGCGATGATGACTGTAAGTCACATTCTATCACTTAGAATTATATTAGCATTAAATAGTCCTTTGGTTTTTATTCGTTGATAGCTAAGAAGAGCTGCTTCAGGAGACAGGGAAGATGTTAAGAATAAATTCCCTGACTTCATTTATATATGAAAAATTCTGTTGAACCATTTAACCTGTAACCCCGGTTAAGCCATCTTTGGAAATTTACTGAATTTGTCTCGTGATAGTGATTTTGCAATGGCAGAGAAGAAAGTAATTGAATTAGAATGTCGGAATTCTGTAATTTATGGAAAATTTTTAAAAAGCCATGAATTGACAAGGAGAACAGGACCCTAGTCTTGAGTAACCCACTGATCTTAGCTTTTTCATCTGCTTATGAGCTTAACAAAGCCGTCCCCATGCTTGAGAAGTACTGTATCACTAAAGGGAGATTCTGGACTTAAATGCATGTTGGTTGTATTACTAGGACCTTGAGAAAGCAGTTATCACTCATGTTTTTGTATTCACATCTAATTGTTTGGTTTACGTGTGTTGAAGCCAAAGGTTCTGGCCAAGTGTTTGGACACTTGGATTTCAAAATAGTGGTGGAGCCTCCTGACGCTGCCCCTTTCACTGTGGTCTTGTTAGCACCTTCCCGCCAGGAGAAAGCTGCCTGGACAAGTGACATCAGTCAGGTAAGCAAGTGACTTTGGCCCCAAGTTGGTTTTTGTTTGTGTTTTAAATTTCACAGCATAAGCTTTTGGGATGCAGTTTTAGAGTCAATTTATTTTTATTAGAAAATTATATCTGGTTGCTGTGGTTATTGTCTTCATATATTGAATCATTTGTTGTTGTTTGTTTGTTTGTTTAAAATTTACCTAAATGTTGTCATTGTATTTTGCATCCTGGGCATTTTTGTACAAGCCAATATACACTTGTGTTGGACAGTGGTTTTGTTTGGAGAGTGTTAAAATTGCCCCGTGAGTAGTAAATTCTCCAGTGACCTCATTAGATTTTTTTTTTTTTTTTGCTTATTTGTTGCTGAGATAGGAAAATGGTGAGAGATGTAAAAATAGCTAACAAGGACTGTGAAATCAAATGAAAAAAGAGATACTGTCTGTAGTATGAGGCCTGAAAGTGAGTTCTTGTATCTTATATAGAAAAAGTTAGGGAACAGATTTGCTTACCTTTCCTTGATCAGCACTTCCTGCTTAGGAAATTGCTACTTTGTTCAGGATTTGAAAAAAAGTCAAAACTAGTGATGATTGGACTTGGGCTTTCTTCAAGCCCAGCTCCATATTAATTTTGGCTCCATTAACCAATCTGGGTGAAAAGGAAAGCTGTGAAGGAAAATATTAAAGCTTAATGATCTTCAGAGTTGTTGACTAAAGGATGATTGGGGCAAACAGGAAAGGCATATGCTATAGATCCCATTGTCTTCCTTTTCTGAAGAGCTCTTAGTAATTTATATATACCTTAGATATAAATATGAACTATAAATATATCATAGTTTTTCAGATACTTAATTTTTTCTTTTTTTAAAAACAATTTTTTAATATTTTTTTATTTTTGGCCTTGCTGTGAGCCATGCAGGATCCTAGGTCCCCAACCAAGGACTGAACCTGTGCCCTCTACATTGGGAGGGCAGAGTCTTAACCACTGGACCCCAGAAAAACCCCTTAATTTTTTTCTAAGTGACTGAAAAGCAAAAATAGAAAGAAAATGAATGTGCAAGTTAATTATATGTCAAAGACGTTTTACCAGACTTAATCTCATTTGTCCTTTACTATAATATTCTGAAGGTGAACAGAAGCAGTAGTCCCATTTCACAGGTATGAAAACTGAGATTCAGAAGGTTAATAAGCATTTGTCCGAAGTTACACAGCTGTGCTGGGTCATGACTCAAACCTAATCCAGGTCTTTTATTACCACTCTAAATATCCTCTACTGGAATTCCAGATTTTTACTGCTTTTCTTCCAGGACTGTTTTGATGATGAATAAATAGCTGAAGTCAAGGTGCTTCTTTTCTGGTTAACAAAGAAACAAAAATATGGGATCATGTATATTTGCATAATTACCCATTTATGGTGATTTACTAATACTTTCATTAGCTCTAAGCTTTGTGAATTAATACTGTAATTAAGTCTGTGGAATGCATCTTTTACCTTCAGAAACTCTGAATCAGTCATTGATTCTGTGAACGTTATCTGAGCATCACCCTGTGCTGCCAGGCATTGTGTAGGTACCAGGGTTTGGCAACGATCCCTGCTCTCAAGGAGACAGACAGATTAGTAGAGAAGAAAGGGAAGTAGACAACTTAATGCAACAAAATTGTGTATGTGTTGTGAAGCCAAGATAAGTAGGAAGAATGGGGAGAATTAGAGTTGTAGACAAAGATGTTTTCCCAGCTTCTTATAGTTTCTACCTTATGACAGAACTGGGGTGCCTAAGATTCAGAGCTGATAAAAACTTCAAGCAGTCTTAGGGTGAGGCATCGCTAAGAGAGAAAAGACCCCTGATGTGTGTGAATGATTCTATGCCCGGTCCTTTAAAGAAAGGATCTAATATTTTGCCTCCCAGAAGCATTCAAGTGATTCTCTCTACTTAGACTACATTTTAGCAGGAAATGGTAACCCACTCCAGTATCCCTACCTGAAGAATTCCATGGTCAGAGTAACCTGGCAGACTGTAGTCCATGGGGTAGCTAAGAGTTGGACGCGACTGAATATGCACGTAGACTACATCTTGAGTTAGGTTTACAATTTCTTCCTATTTCTCCAAGTTTCTATGGCTAATATACTAGTGTATTAGATTATATGTACAATTGAATTGGAGAAGGAAACAACAGGAATTTGTGTCTTTCTGAGTGACAGTGATATCATGATATGAAATTATTGTGTTCAGTAGAACCTTAATATTGTGTGGTTTTGATACTTAACAAATACTTTCAGCCATTCAACAAATATATTTATGCAGTGATAACATATGCCAGGCACTATCTTGGTGTGTGTGATATATCGTGGACAACAACAACAAAAATTCCCTGACCTTGTGTAGCTTACAGTCTAGTGTGGGGAAACTGAAAACAATGTAAAGATAATAAATAGATAATATTTTATGTTAGAAGGTGATAGGGCAGGTTGAGAAGGATTGGGCTACTGGAGGTAGGTGTGGGTCACTACAATTTTGAAAAGGTGATCATTTCATTTTGAAGACAACATGTAAACAAAGACTGTGGAGAGTGATGGAAATACCATGTAGATATGTAACAAAGGGAAAGTCATTCCACACGGAGGGAACAGCCACTGCAAGCACTCTAGACTAGGAGACAGTATATTTTGAGCAATAGCATGAAGGTTAGATGTGGCTGAAGGGGAATGTTGAGAGGGAAAGTAGAAAAGGGGGAAGTAATTTCAATGGAATTGTTAAGTAAGCAGTGGGGTATGGATGTTCAGTGCTTGGAGGGAGGTCCATGTGTGAGACTCTCTGCCATTTAGATGATATTTAAGGCCACAAGACTGTTGAGATCACCCAGGGAGTCATTATAGATAGAAATGAGGAGAAGCCCATGGAGTGAGTGAGGAGTCACAGAGAACAGCAGAGAAGAGAAGGAACCAGTAGTACAATTGGAGGATAGCCAAGAGGGTGCGGTGTCTTACAAGTCAAATGAAGAAAATGTATCAAAGAGGAGGGAGTGGTTATGAGTCAACTGCTTCTTTAAAAGAAGATATGGTACATATACAAAGTGGGATATTACTCAGCCATAAAAAGGAATGAAATTGGGTCATTGGTAGAGATATGGAGGGATCTAGAGTCTATCAAACAAAGTGAAGTAAGTCAGAAAGAGAAAAACAAACATCATATATTAATGCACATGTGTGGAATCTAGAAAAAATGGTACAGATGAACCTAGTTACAGGGCGGGAATAGAGACGTGAACATAGAGACCAGACAAGTGGACACTGTGAGGGGAGGGTGAGATGAATTGGGAGGTTAAGTGCGACAGAGGTACGCTACTCTGTGTAAAATAGATAGCTACTGGGAACGTGCGGTGTAGAATAGGGAACTCAGCCCCGCACTCTGTGATGCCCTAAGGGCCTGGCATGTGGGGGAGGGACAGAGGCTCAAGAGGGAGAAAACGTATGTGTACATAGAGCTGATTCACTTTGTGGGACAGCAGAAACCAGCACAACATTGTAAAGCGACTACACTCCAATTTGAAAAAAAAATGTTGAGCCCAGTAGTGAGTGTTCTGAGAGACTTGGTGATTTTCCTGACGCAGGGTTTGAACGGTGGGTGGTGGGGACAGAGTGCTCCCCTAGCAACTGAGCCTAGTTTACTGCCCAGCAGCCTGCATCTCAGCTGGGCTTTGTTCTCCACTTAAAACATTTTCATTTTATGAGGGAAACTGTGTGCTATACATACATTGATGAAATTTGTCAGTCTCCCAAACATGCCTCTGGGCATATTCATTATTGATAAGATGAGCCTACAGAATGCTTGAAATGTACCTTTTAATATTTTATCATGTATATATAAAAATATGGATACAAAAAGGAACCAGAAACACTCCCAACACCCAGATCACTAAATAAATGTTTATCAAAGTGTCTTTCACAGATAATTACCTGAAGGTTTTTTTTTTTTTTTAATGCAGACTCCTGAACCCACATTCCAGACACCCCCTCAGGTTTAACAGGCTCCACTGATTACTTTTGCACAATTACATTTGAGAAACTGTTCTGAAAATCAAATATTTTCATTTCTGAAACCTTCACAATCCTGCCATACAAAAATAAGTCAACAGTTTGCCTCTAGGTGCATATATGCATCATTTTTTCCTTTTTCATCTTCCTATATTCCTACAAGTTCTTTGTATCCTAATGGTAATACATGTTTATTCTACCGTGCTAACTTAGACTTCCCTGATGACTCAGCGGGTAAAGAATCTGTTTACCAATGCAGAAGATGCGGGTTTGGTCCCTGGGTCAGGAAGATCCCCTGCAGAAGGAAATAGCAATCCACTCCAGTATTCTTGGCTAGCAAATCCCATGGACAGAATCTGGTGGGCTGCAGTCCATGGGGTCTCAAAGAGTCCACCATGACTGAGTAACTAATCACGCATCATGTTAACTTACCACTTTTCTAGCTCTTTCTGAATAATTAGGCATATGGGCAATTTCCAAGTTTCAGCACTAATATATGATGGGGTGGTGCTAGCCAGCTTTGCACCGAGAGTCACTCCTCCTTTCAAGGCCCCTTGTTGGTGTATCTTACCCGCAGGTATAGGGCTGGTGAAGGGGGCCTGATCACTTTCATGATTTCATGATTCATGACTCGACAGGCTGCCGAAACACCCCAAAAATATGTAACTCATCTCTTCTAAGTCTTGCCAGTGTTGAATTTTGTCATGTTTGTCACATTTCCTCATTTAATGGAAAAATGGTATTCCTTCCTAGTGGTTTTAATTACTTCTGCAGTTATCAGTGAGACTAACATTTCCCACCATATCTATTTCTTGTCTGTTATACCAGATGGACATTTATTTGTTGGGGCTATGCTTGTAGATATCCTTCCCTGTCCTAGGGAAATGAACATTTATTTCAGTCTAAATGAATATATTCTTCATGATCTTGCCTTTAATTTTGTCACTTTTTTGTTTTGCATAATTTAAATTTTTTCTGGCTTAATTTGACTTCACCTTGCTAAACCATTGTACCATGTTATACTAATCACATGTAGCTCTTACTTGAAATAATAAAGTGGTGCCTAAGTATTGACACAATCCCACTTTCATATAGAGAACTCTGAATGAAAATTAAGACTTTTAGCTTTGTCAGGCCTCTTTCTTTGAAGCTGTAATTTTTAGAAGTAACAATTGCTTGAATGATTAATTATACTTTTAGCTCCACCAGCAAGGTCATAATTAACCGTTGGTGCCTCCAACAAAATGTGCAAGTGGTTAATGGTCTTGACCAATAATTCTTCCCTTTTTCATCTATTTATAGGGAAAAATTTGAGGCTGAAGATTTGACCATTCATTTCAATATAGTGCATTCATTTGTGCATGTCTCACTGTGATACATAATGGAGTATTAAACAGATTTTTCTGTAATTATGGGTATTAACTAAAATGCAGAATTAAAATTCACCTCTGAGCTTCTTGGTTTGGGCAGATGTGTCAAAATATAGACAAATTTATAGCACACTGACATGCTTCCTCCCTTAAAATAGCTTCTCTGGAATCAACAGGGAATTTTTTACTTTAATATAAAAAGGTGATTTATGAGAAGAATTGAGTTTACTTTTCTTCCCACTCCTTAGAAGTATTAGGAAGATGGAAAGGTATGGTGATGCAGTAGATTACTGACCTTTGACCAGATACTTCCTTAAATAAGACCTGCAGAAAAGCCTACTAGGGGGAATTCCTGGTAGTCCAATGGGTAGGACTCTGCATTTCCACTGCAAAGGGCACAGATTCCATCCCCAGTCAGGGAACTAAGTTCCCACAAACTGTGTGGTATAGTAAAAAAAAAAAAGAAAAAAAGGAAAACAAAAAAGCCCAATCAACCAACCAACCAAAAACTCTGCTGCAAAAACCATTGTCAACCTTCCTTCAAGGACCAACTGCTTCAAAATTATCTGGGTCTAACAATCCCACTACTGGGCATGTGCCCCGTCACTCAGTCATGTCTGACTCTTTGTGACCCCATGGACTGTAGCCTGCCATCCTCCGTCCATGGGATTTTCCTGGCAGGAATACTGGAGTGGGTTACCGTGCCCTCCTCCAGGGGATCTTTCCAACCTAGGGCTCGAACCTGCATCTCCTGTGTCTCCTGCATTGCAGGCAGATTTTCTTCCACTGAGCCAGCCTAATTGAGAGAACCTAATTGAAAGAGATGCATGTACTCCAGTGTTTATTGAAGCACTCTTTACAGTAGCTAGGACATGGAAGCAACCTAGATGTCCATCGACAGAAAAATGGACACAGAAATTGTGATGTGTATACACACACACACACACACACACACACACAATGGAATATTCAGTTCAGTTCAGTCACTCAGTCATGTCCGACCCTTTGCAACCCCATGGACTGCAGCATACCAGGCCTCCCTGTCCATCACTAACTCCCTGAGTTTACCCAAACTCATGTCCATTGAGTCGATGATGCCATCCAACCATTTTATCCTCTGTTGTCCCCTTCTTCTCCCACCTTCAATCTTTCCCAGCATCAGGGTCTTTTCAAATGAATCAGCTTTTTGCATGAGGTGGCCAAAGTATTGGAGTTTCAGCTTCAGCATCAGTCCTTCCAGTGAACACCCAGGACTGATCTCCTTTAAGATGGCCTGGTTGGATCTCCTTGCAGTCCAAGGGACTCTCAAGAGCCTTCTCCAACAGCGCAGTTCAAAAGCATCAATTCTTCGGCGCTCAACTTTCTTTATACTCCAACTCTCACATCCATACATGACTACTAGAAAAACCATAGCCTTGACTAGACGGACCTTTACTCAGCTATTAAAAAAACAACACATATGAGTCAGTCCTAATGAAGTGGATGAACCTAGAGCCTATTGTACAGAGTGAAGTAAGTCAGAAAGAGAAAGACAAATATTGTATTTCTGGTTGGGTTAGTGGTAAAGAACCTGCCTGCCAGTGCAGGAGAAATAAGAAATGAGGGTTCGATCCCTGGGTTGGGAAGTTCCCCTGGAGGACAGCATGGCAACCCACTCCAGGGTCCTTGCCTGGAGTACTCCATGGACAGAGGAGCCTAGCAGGCTACAGTCCGCAGGGTCGCAAAGAGTCAGACACGACTGAAGTGACAGCAGCAGCAGCAGCAACGCATGTGTGTGGACCCTAGAAAGATGGTACTGATGAATCTATTTGCAGGGCAGAGGCAGCAGTGGAGACAGACAGATAACAGACTTGTGCACCGTGTGGGAAGGAGATGGTAGGATGAATTGAGAGAGTGGCGTGGAAGCATATACGTTACCACATGTGAAATAGGTAGCTAGTAGAAATTTGCTCTGTGACACCGGCAGCTCAACCTAGTGCTCTGTGACAATCTGGAGCAGTAGGAGGGGGTGGGACATGGGACAGGGATTCAGGAGGGGGAGGACATGTGTATACCTGTGGCTGACTCATGTTGAGGTATGGCAGAAACCAGCACAATATTGTAAAGCAATTATTCTCCAATAAAAAAATTTTTTTTAATTACCTAGGGCTTTTATAAATATGCATATTCCCAGTCCTCTACCCCCTGGTCATAGTCATCACAAACAGAACTAGAATAGCCATGATCTAGGAATCTGCTTTTGTTATCGTACTGATTTTAAGGTTTATAGTAATTCACATAAATTGTGTCCTTAAAGTTATATGACACCCTGGCTTTTTTCATGTCTTTCTCTTTTAACTGAGTGAATTGGATTCATTTTCCCAGGGCTCAATCTCTTCTCCCCAACACAAGATATGTGCTTATATGATCATGAATATATATGATGGCTTCCAATATAAATATTAATATATTCATACACTCGTAAATTAAAAGTTCTATTGTAGTTTAACTTTCTTTCTGGAAGAGAACTCTTTGTTCAGTGTAGCAGTACTGAAAATGCCAAATGGAAGTGAGATAAAAGTGAAATATTCTGGTTGAAGTAAAACTGGTAAACCCAGAGCCCCTAGGAGTCCTGTTTGTTCAAAATCGTGTTGTCACCGAACCTGGTCTGTGGAGCCTCTGTATAAATATACCATAATATATTTTATATATACATGTATGTATATGTGTGTATGGGCTTCCCTGGTGGCTCAGTGGTAAAGAATTTGCCTGCTAATGCAGGAGACGTGGGTTCACTCCTTGGGTTGGGACGATCCCTTAGAAAAGGAAATGGCAACCCATTTCAGTATTCTTGCCTGGGAAATCCTAGAGACAGAGGAGCCTGGCCAGCTACAGTCCATGGGGTCACAAAACTTATCTACTAATCAACAGCAACATATGTGTATATGTGTGTGTGTATACATATATATATATATATATTCATCCATCCCACAGATAGATGTGTCAGTTATCAAAGACCTTTTTGTACAGTTAAATGTGATTTTTTATTATATGGTCTTTTGATCTCTGGTTCAGACTGCATGTATGTTTCCTTCTGAGACTTGAGTATAAGTAAAAATTACTTTTTCTTCCTATTGAAAATAATTTAATGCTTGACACAATGAATCAGAAAGATTTACGAAATGAGATCTGACACTGGATAATAAGATGTTCAAAAGTGGTCACATAAATCTTCTCTTTTGGATCTAAAACATTTATCTCAAGTTTCAATTCTGGCAGTGTGGAGGACTGCACTGATTTAGATCCCCTCTGGCTACAAAATCAGAAATATTTAATACATAAAATCAGTATAATAAAAAATTTAATTCATTGATGATATTTATAAATATAAAAGGAAATCTCTAGTTGCCAGAAATAACAGGGAGATTTAAAGTCAGAGCAAACAGCATGTAAACTGAAGGCAGAGACTTGAGAATGACTTAAGTCTGTTTATTGGTCCCATGCCTGAGGGGTATTAACTGAAGGAGCAGGGTTAGCCTTGGGCCCCTTAAAGGAGCTGAGATTTCTGTTTAAAGCCTGAGCATTGGAAGGCGGTCCATGCGTGAAATAAGAACTCAAAAACAAAAATACCCATTTGGCCTGGGATCATAAAGAAGTCTGTCTTTGTCTTGGGTTCTGAATTTTTTAAAATCTCCTTTGAGAAAAACAAATGCATTTCTGGCCTATGGATTTGAAATTCAGATTCATAATATTCACATGGTGTGAAAATTCCAAACTGAGAAATTAATGCAGAAACAATTTTTGGACTGTTGCTAACCCAAGAATGCTTGGTAGAAGCAAACACAAAGTCACTGCATTAGCAACACTTTAACAGTTCAGGGCTCATGACAATGTGCTCAGAATCAAAAATTACAAATCTTTTGAGTAACTGATCTATCATGAATGAGAGTCAGAAGACTCAGTAAGCAGTATAATTAGCACTGCTGGAACTTCATCTAATAGAGTGATAACTTAGAAAAGACAGGTTTAAAAGAAGGTTTAAAATAAAAGCATGGAAGGAAAGGAGGGAAGGAAGAAGAAAGGAAAGAAAAGATCACTATGTAAAAGGATCCAGACTTAACTTTCAAAGAACCAAATGGAATATCTAAACAAAAAATCTATAGCCCTGAGACATCCTAAGGCTGTTGTCTGATAACTATGCTGTTGCTTAGACTGTTAAAGGAAATTGAAGGAACCCTGTTTACTTTCCGCAATTCTCACCAAACACCGTCTCTGTCCTCCCACTTCCTGTGTTGGTTACCCAGGTAACATCTTCATTCTGCTCAGAAAAACTGAGAATGAAAAGTCTAAGGAATAGCTAGAAATGTCACTGGGGTGAAGCATCACTTAACCCCTGCTTCCTCTCCCTGTCTGTATGCAACATATGTCCCCATGCCCCCAAATCTCACTTGTAGTTTCATAAGAATGGGGATAGTGCTAAATCATTTTCCCATTGAAATTAGGAAAATGAATTTAAAGTGGTTTACCTTACTCATCTTTGAAACTCTTTTATATATTCTTTCTCTGCTCCCTGCCCTCATCTCCCAGCATTTAGCCCAATATCTGTCACATAGGTACATACTTAATAAATGCAGACATGAGACCCTCATTTAATAAAATCCCTGCTGCTGCTGCTGCTCCTGAGTCGCTTCAGTTGTGTCCGACTCTGTATGACCCCATAGACGGCAACCCACCAGGCTCCCCTGTCCCTGGGATTCTCCAGGGAAGAACACTGGAGTGGGTTGCCATTTCCTTTTCCAATGCATGAAAGTGAGAAGTGAAAGTGAAGTCGCTCAGTTGTGTCCAACTCTTCACGACCCCATGGACTGCAGCCTACCAGGCTTCTCCGTCCATGGGATTTTCCAGGCAAGAGTACTGCAGTGGGGTGCCATTGCCTTCTCTAATGCCATATAATCCAAGCATCTTCTTGGTGCTCATGAGAATCCAAAATGTAGGCTAGTTTTGGTTAAGTTCTGTGTCACTCAAAAGACATTGGCCATGTTTATTGCTTTTAAATATATTTGCATTTTCCAATTTAAAATGGCCTAATAGTGATAGTCATTTTTTAATGTTGCCGTGCTTTTTTTCTCTTGGTTTTATTCAGTAACTCATCAATTTCTATCATTGCTTTCTTCAAAATATTTATCTCCATCCGTTCCTCTTCATTCCCATGGTCTGCCTCAGCGGAGGCATGAATCATTTCATTTGTG
Source organism: Cervus canadensis (assembly GCF_019320065.1). Lineage (NCBI taxonomy): Eukaryota > Metazoa > Chordata > Mammalia > Artiodactyla > Cervidae > Cervus > Cervus canadensis. The sequence goes on along the minus strand of NC_057389.1, from coordinate 28,798,709 downwards.
ACTCAGAATATCATCCTGATGATCTTGCCATTCAGTGAATTCCCCCAGCTGTAGATATTTAAACTTGAACAAGACCACTTAGAAACTTGTAGTGACTTCCCATCTGCCTGCTGGATATAATCCAGATTCGAGACTGCTGACTCCAGCTGACTTCCTCTTTCTTACTGTCTCCTCCGTTATAGATGCTCACACCAGCCAGACTCACCTCCTCGCTTTCCACTGTATGCTCATGCTTAAAAATGAATGGAGTCATAGGCATCTCTTTTCACCTGGCCCTGACTGAGAGCTCTCCCTTTGAGGTCGTGTGGCCATTTTGAGGCCTAAGAGGATACCCCTCCTACTGGTAGCTTGGCTCACTGGTGGAAAACACTGACTCCATACAACTGGGTACTAATTTAGGACAGTGCAGTTTCAGAACTTTAGGAAGAATACCATGTCTAACTTCCTGCTACTCAAAGCTGATGGGAGAAGCAGCATTTATTTATGCCTAAAGAGGAGCAGCCCATACATACCCTTTCTGTAGAGTATGAAATTAGTGCTTGAAATCAGATGAGCAAAGGCAGGACCCATCCTTTGGGACTCACCACAGAGTGGTTAGTTTGAAATTGTATTCTTCAACCAATGTTGAGGAAGTTTATAAGACACAATTTGATAAAAAACAAAACTGTAATTACTTTAAAAGGAAGTTGTTGAGGACAGTTATGTTCACGACATTATTCAATGTTTTCTTTATTAGACCCAGGAGATAATTTTCCTTTGGACAGAGAGTAGGATGAATTGAGGTTCTGTTAAGCCATGAATTTTGTAGTTGATCATATGGCTTCCTTTGAGTTGGCTGCCCCATGGCTCAGCTAATTTTGAGGACCATGTAGAGCAAGTGTTTGGAACTTCTCAACATAAAGTATATGCGGTTGATTGGTTCCAGGTTTCATCTTATTATTTTTCACCCTTTATCCAAATCTTCTCTGATTTTCTTACTTACCTTGACTTTGTCTTACTATATGTATTTTTGTAATCCACCTAAGGGAGTAAGATATAGTATAAACTCACATATAAGCACGTATCATCTAATTTGTAGTTAGATAACCACAATTATTCATGTAAGAAGATAATTCAAAATTCCAGATGTTTAAAGAAATGAGTTTCTTAAAGAAAGAGGAACTTTAAAATATTCTGCTTTATTCCCAGAAGTTGAGATCCGTTATACCTCGTCATTGAAATAATGGCATAAGATTTGAGGAAACAAATTTTTAAGGAACATTAAGTATGAAAATGGCTGATATGCTAAATAGGGGAATCAACAGTCAGGGCATGCTGTTAATCCAAAGTTTTTTATATGCATATTCATTCTTTAATTAGACATTGGGGTTTAGGATAAACCCTGAGTTCAGGAGCTGTGTGAAATCACTTGGCAATCAATTTTCCTCACACCATTTAATTATAATCATTAAGTAGTACATGGCATCCTAGTAACTAAAAGTAATTTCTGATTTTAAAAACTGTTTAGATTTTTTTTCATTTTCTGTTTCGTTTAAAGGGAATATGTATAATTCAAAATACGTCTCTAACCCAAAGTAATTGCAAAGGGAAATTTTGAATTGATAAGGCATAGATGTAAATAAAGAAGGCAGAGAAAATTAGCAAAGTTCTGAGTTTTCTTCTTAGAAAGAAAAGAGAGGAGATGAACAGGGCTTTATGTATGTCAGAAACAGGAGAAATCATACAGTTCATCCTCACCAAACCAACACATTGCCAATAGAAGCTGCTTGAGAAACTAGTAAAATGTGGGGATTTGTTGGCAAAAAAAAATACAAAAAAAGCATGCACAGAGCTTACTAGTGAGAGAGAAGATGAATCCCATCCAGGGAAGCCACCATTTCTTTTCTGCCTGCCCCATACCACGCCCTGTGGTAGAGAAGGAATATTGCAGAGGTGGACACTAGGGGTATAAACTCCTCAAGTAGAGTTGTGACTGCCAGAGGATTGTGCCGATGTGACATTGTGCTCAGAATCCTTGGGAAACACGTTCGAGGAAAATGTAGCCCTTATATCTATCCTTGGGCATTTGCTAGGTGCACAGTTTGGGTATTTGGATATTGAATCTGTTCTTCAGTGTTTAATGTTTCCCTGTGTGTGTGTGCGTGTATGTGAGTGTGTACACATGTGTGCATACCCATGCTTGTGTGCCCAGATGAGAAACTGAATTGTTTTTAGGACTGTAAATAATTCTAGGAATACATACTCTGCCTAGGTTTTCATGTCGGTTGTAACTGTCTATTTTTTAATTTCACAGTGCGTGGACAACATACGGTGTAATGGTTTAATGACTATAGTGTTTGAAGAAAATTCCAAAGTTACTGTGCCACATATGATTAAGTAAGTGTGATAATCCTTTCTCTGACATTTTAATCAGGATCAAATTGGTGGAGAATGTAAAACCCTGAATAAAATATTGCTTCACTGGGGTTCAGCTTCATACTGTGAATACATTCAACAGTAATGTGATAATTCATAATATGCCATTATAAATAATAAGACTATTGTAATGGTTTTTCAGATTCATAGTTTATTGACTCACAGCATAGAAATATAGTTTTTCATACTATTCAGAATGCCTTCCTCAGTACAAAAAACCTATAAAAAATTTTTTAAGTTCAGTATATAAAGTTGTGATAGCAAATGTGTCAGAGGGTGGACAAAAGTTTGGCAGATTCTTTTGCAGTCTTCTCAGTGAGTATGAATCATATTAGTTAGATTTGGTTGTAGAGACACATTGATATTTTGAAGACACTCAACATAAATTAACTGGCTTTTCTATGGTACCATCTACCCACAGCCTGTGTATGGATTTGCCCCAGAGGCTATTTCTGGGGGCTTCCATCCTGCTGTCCATGTGTTTTGTTAAGAAAGCAAATCCAATAATTTAGTGTTATCACTAAGGAAATTGTAGTTTTATTTGAAGTGAGAAGTTATATCAATAACCATGTGCCATAACTCTCGTCATTAGTACTTTTGTCTCTATATACTTTCTTGTTTCCAAATTCAAAAATTGCTTTGGAAGGATTTTCAAGCTGACCAAATTATTCCCTACTCTCATTTTCTTGGTTATTTGCAGTCCAAATTCTAAGAATAAAATGTATTTTTAAAAATAGTCCTGTTATATCTTTCCAAAAAGTTACATGAAGCTAAGAAAATGTTTGTCTTCCATGCCTTTTATGTGGATTTTTTTTTTAGGTCTGAGCTAAGAGAAAAAGCAGCATCAACTTTTCTCTTCATTGCAGGTATTGATAGGTACAATTGATAGGTACCTTCATTGTAGGTACAATGATAGGTTTTTATTGTAATTAGCATCAACCCAATGGTGCAAACTTTAAAACTTGTTAATTATTGTATCAGATGAAGGCAGAGTATATTATACTAGTGCCACAGTTACTACAGAAAATATATAAAAGGATGATACTATTTTAAATTGCTAGTCAAGTTTTAAAATATTTTGAACAGGGTCATTTTTTTCTTTCTTTTTATGGAAGAAAAGCTATGACAAACCTAGACCGTATATTAAAACGCAGAGACATTACTTTCTGACAAAGGTCCATATAGTCAAAGCTATGGTTTTTTCCAGTAGTCATGTATGGATATGAGAGTTGGACCATAGAAAAGCTGAATTGATGCTTTTGAACTGTGGTGTTGGAGAAGAGTCTTGAGAGTCTCTGGGACTGCAAGGAGATCAAACAAGTCAATCCTAAAGGAAATCAACGTTGAGTATTCATTAGAAAGACTGATGCTGGAGCTCCAATACTTTGGCTACCTGATGTGAAGAGTCAACTCATTGGAAAATACCCTGATGCTGGGGAAGATTGAGAGTAGGAGGAGAAGGGGGCAATAGGATGAGGTGGTTGGATGGCTTCACCGACTCAATGGACATGAGTTTGAACAAGCTCCAGGAGACTGTGAAGGACAGGGAAACCTGGCTTGCTGTAGTCCATGGTGTCACAAAGAGTTGGACACAACTGAGTGACTGAACAATAACAATAACAATAACATTTTAAGACTCTCATGCAGAGATTCCTTTAGCCTTAAGTTTCCTAGGTTTTTAAGTATAGTTTAAAAAAGAAACAACATATCAGGGACTTAGAAATCCACTTTCCAATTCAGGGGACTCAGGTTCGATCCCTGGTGAGGGATCTAAGATACCACATGCCATGGGGCAATTAATTCCACACACCACAACTAGAGAGCACCTGTGTGCTGCAATGAAAATTTTATGTGCTGCAACCAAGACACAATGAAGCCAACAATAAATAAATAAATAAGTGTATTTTTTTTAAAGGTAGGTAAAAAGGAAAGATCAGTTTAAAATGTATGATAATAAAATTAAAACCAAGTATGGAATATTAAGCCAAAGATTTCAAATTATGACTTAATTTTTAAGTTCACATCACCAGGCTAGTTTTCTTATTTCTGCCAGAGTTCAGTACATTTCAGTTCAGTCGCTCAGTTGTGTCTGACTTTTTGCAACCCCGTGGACTGCAGCACGCCAGGCCTCCCTGTCCATCACCAGCTCCCAGAGCTTGCTCAGACTCGTGTCCATCAAGTCAGTGATGCCATCCAACCATCTCATCCTCTGTTGTCCCCTTCCCCTCCCACCTTCAATCTTTCCCAAAATCAGGGTCTTTTCCAATGAGTCAGTTCTTTGCATCAGGTGGCCAAAGTATTGGAGTTTTGGCTTCAGCACCAGTCCTTCTGATGAATATTCAGGGTTGATTTTCTTTAGGATTGACCAGTTTGATCTCCTTGCAGTCCAGGGGACTCTCAAGAGTCTTCTCCAACACCACAGTTCAAAAGCATCCATTCTTCAGTGCTCAGCTTTCTCTGTGGTCCAACCCTCACATCCATACATGACTACTGGAAAAACCATAGCTTTGACTATACAGACCTTTGGCGGCAAAGTAATGTCTCTGCTTTTTAATATGCTGTCTAGATTGGTCATAGCTTTTCCACCAAGGAGCAAGCGTCTTTTAATTTTATGCCTGCAGTCACCATCTGCAGTGAGTTTGGAGCTCAGAAAAATAAAGTCTCTTACTGTTTCCATTATCTATTTGCCATGAAGTGATGGGACTTATTTGAATATTTCACAAAATAATATATAGTATTTTTATCCATTTTTTAAAAGTACTTTCTTGAAGGTTAGACAGCCTTGAAATTCCAGTCTGCTCTAGAATGAGAATATGTAAGTTGGACTTGGTAGCCAACTTATAAGCTCCTGAACCTCAGGGCATCTGCACGCCTACTCTACATACACTTTGTTCACTTTAAAAATTAATACAGTTAAAAACTTTAGTTTTCTGCCTGCCTCAGTTATGACTGGCACCTCAATGCATCTTCTGTCCTCTGTGCTGGGAGTTTGACTAATGCCCATTTCCAGTTTCATTTGTAACTGCCTCCTGGATAGACCAAGACTTCCATGCGTTTGGGGTGACAGAGAGGTCACTGTTATGAGCTGGAACCACTCGCTAGAGAATAGAAACCTATATCCGAGGCTGTAAGGACTTCCTAATGAAGTCACACATATTTGGATGCCCATCTATTCTCCACGAGGTGTGTTCCCAAGGCAGAGTTTCATATATCTTGTATCTTT